>NC_048302.1:131608440-131614082 GCF_013100865.1 Trachemys scripta elegans
GGGGGGGGGGGGGCGTGGAGTGAGTGGGATGGGGCCTTAAAGATGGGGAGGGGTTGGGACAAGGAAAGGGTGTTTGGGATTGTGTGATTACTGTTATTTCACATTTTCTTTGTTGCACTTAAATTCAAAACGTGATCTTATGCTTAAAAAGGTTGGAGACCACTGGTGTAGCTCTTTTGAAGTCAATGCAGTTATACTGACTTATAGTAGCTGAGGATTTGGCCTATAAACTCTAATCCCAGTTCTACTACGAATTTTCTATGTAGCCTTCACCTCCCTGCCTTAGTTTCCCTAGCCATAGGCACCAACTCCGTGGGTGCGCCGGGGCTGGAGCACCCACAGGGAAAAATTGGTGGGTGCTCTGGACCCACCGGCAGCTCCCCGACCCGCCCCCCCTGCCCCAGATCACCTCCACTCTGCCTCCTCCCCTGAGCACGCCGCCACATCCTGCTTCTCCCCCCTCCCCCCTCCCTCCCAGCGCTTGCGCCGCGAAACAGCTGTTTCGCGCAGCAAGCTCTGGGAGGAAAGGGGGAGGAGGAGGAATGCGGTGCACACAGGGAAGAGGCGGGGCCAGGGCGGGGATTTGGGAAGGGGTCCAATAGGGGCAGGGAGGGGGCGGAGTCAGGGCCGGGGCGGTGGGGCACGAGCACCCACCGGCACCAAGGAAAGTTGGTGCCTGTGTCCCTAGCTGCAAAATGGAGATAATATTTATCTCAGAGGGATGATGTGGAAACTATCTTTGAAGAGGGAATGTTCTATGACCAAGGCCCTGAGTATGCCTCAGTTCTGTGGCTGCAAATCTCTCTTCCTGTGATGCAGTGCTTCAGAATCTAAGCACAAGTTTCTAGTCTTCAGGGTTTTGAAGGTAACCTTGAAAACATAAATACAGAATAAACAGTGTTGTCTTCCTGAGATATGCAGAAAACCTTAAACAGTGGCTCTAGAGAGCAGTCTACTATCCCATTCAGCTCAGTGATGAAACCAGAAGATAACAATTTAAAGTCAACATTAAGTATTTTGCTTCTGATCATTTTATCAGAGGTATCCATTTAATGTTCTTATCTCACAATCCAAACTGCATCCCATGCCTTCCCAGGTGCCAAAACCCCCAAATGTCTTCTACCCAGCTGCCAAACCACTCCCCACAGCATCTCCCTTGACAACTTCTGTGATGCAGTTATAGCTTGTCAAGACAAAAATCTGCAGCACATCAGGAACTGAAAGTGTGGGGGAAAAGCAAAATAAATATATCCAGACAATAGAGGCCTTTATACTAAATTCATTAAAGACCCTCCTTTTTATTTAAAAATGTTGTCGTTAAAACAAAAAGACACCAGTTTATTCAAAAAGTTATTGGTGCCAATTCCAGTTGAAGACAACGGGGTTGCACTTGTGTCAATGGGGAGCTAATTTAAGCTGCAGAACTTTTATTATAGGTATGATGTGCAAACAGAGCTCAGGCTGAGTTTGCAAAGCTAGGAGGGGGGTATTTTTGGGGGTGGGGGGAAGGGGGCAGGGAAGAGAATCACACATCTCAAAATATTTTTACATGTATACAGAGCACTGCTGAAAAAGAAGTTACCGAGAAACGAAGAACCCCACAATAATATTTTTACAAGGGCATTTTTCAGAGTAGAACCTCACTTTAAATGAAGCTACTGTAATACAGAAGCCAAAGATCTTGCGACATCATTTAAGCCTAGTTTATTGTGCAGCACATGGGGCTTTGGCTCTAGTAATGGTTGCCATCAAAATCTTCTGTTGTAAATAGTTCGCATTACCACCCACACTATTCCTAGAATTAGTTACAGGAAATACCATAGTAATAATGTTAGCTACTTGCAAGTGGCAATTGCAAAGGCTTACCATGGTGACCACTGTGAGAGTACAACTATTACTATTCATAGCCAAACACACCCCCTCCTCCAAGGTATGGAACACCTGGACTCTGTGAAACCCAATATTTCAATATATTTTCATTCCTTTTTGGGAGTGGTGGCTATGAAAAGGAGTGGTGGCTATGGCCACGGGTGAGGATATTTCTACATTTATTAGTTTTCTGGTCGGTTAATGGCCGTCATAGAGGCTGCTAGATCTGTGAATGTGGTAGAATCTATCTTTAGTATTTTGTCAAAGGCACCCAGTGCATGGGATATGCATTTTTATTTATATTTCTTTTGATATATAATATGTACTCATATAAATTAAGACCCTGCAGGGTTGACTCCCTGCTTCAACCTTCAGAGGTCAAAGCTTTTGTCCTTCCCACTCTGATTTGAATCTCAGCTTTCATTTAAAAAAAATTCTAGTCATTTTCCCTGGAAAGACAGTTTTCTGCAGCGGGGTGGACAAACCACCATTATTATGAAATGAGCCAGTTATGTATGCCAAAGAGTACATCTACACTTGAGCTGAAGGTGTATCTTACAGCTCAAGCAGACGTATGTGCACTACATTTGATCAAGCTAAAAATGTGCTAAAAATGGAAGTGATTGCTACAGTGCAGGCAGCAACGTGGGCTAGCTGCCTGAATATAACCCCCCCACACACACCCTCACCCCAAGACCCTAGGTCAGGGGGGTGGCCAACCTGAGCCTGAGAAGGAGCCAGAATTTACCAATGAACATTGCCAAAGAGCCACAGTAATACGTCAGCAGCCCCCCATCAGCTTCCCTCTCCGCCCCCGCTCCCAGTGCCTCCTGCCCAGTGGCAGCCCCACCAATCAGCGCCTCCCCTCCCTCCCCACACCTCCCGATCAGATGTTTTGTGGCATACAGGAGGCTCTGGGGGGGAGGAGGAGTGAGGGCACTGCAGGCTCAGGGGAGGGGACAGGAAGGGGTGGCGTGCGGGCAGGGCCTGTGGCAGAGCCAGGGGTTGAGCAGTGAGCACCCCCCGGCACATTGGAAAGTTGGCGTCTGTAGCTCCAGCCCCAGAGTCGGTGCCTATATAAGGAGCCGCCTATTAACTTCTGAAAAGCCGCACTTGGCTCTGGAGCCACAGGTTGGCCACCCCTGCCCTAGGTACTTTCTCAGGCAGCTACCCTACCCTGCTGCCCGCACCACTGCAGCTACACGTCTATTTTTTAGCACACTAGCTCTATCAAAGCTCAAATATATACATATTCCCATGCTAAAAGTTATGCCCCCAGCTCAAGAGTACACGTACTAACCCTCTCCAACCTTCTTAGGCCATCCCGGTATATTTTAGGAGTGGGGACTCACAAAAAGTTGTCTCAGAGGCCAAACCCAAAACGTTAAGGCTGCTTCTGGCTGAGGCGGATAAGTTCGCTCCATGCATGTACTTTAAAGCAGAGGGTCCTGCAAATGGACCCATAAAAAGCAGATGTTCTGTCTGCTCAATGTGGACATTAGAGATCCCATGGCATTTTTCAAATTAGTTCATCCACAATTTCCACACCCCAGACAACAGTATGTGCAAGCTGGTTGCTATCCTCCACCCCAGAGGTGGTTGCATTTCAGTAGTAATGTAATTAACTTGTTAAAGTACTTTGCCAACCTTCAGCACTACAGATATTTTTAAAAAAAGAAGAAGCAGCAGCAGCAAAGATACAAGTTTAACAGTGAGCAGGCCTGTCCAGGACTGGCAATATCAGACTGTTTTCAATAAAGAGGCATAGTCCAGAGGGGTAATGACTGAAAGAGGGCTCTAATCTCCATTTATGAACCTGACTTTTCCATGTCTTAATATCCCCAAGTATAAAATGGTGACAACTGTTCACCAACTCCTAAGGGTTTTGTAAGGAATTAATGAATGTTTGGTTAGTATTAAAAGCAGGAAAGGGGCTATATAAATGCTAAGTATTATCAGTATGTCAATACACTGAGTTTGTTAGTGACTCAAAACACACACCCGTTCTTACACAATACACTGCGATGGCTCTAGACTGACACCATGTCCTTAAATCAACCAGCCTGGTTACTCTCAGAACAGCATACTATATTGTGCATATTAAGTAAAGCTTGCATCACACCAGGGTGAGGTAAGGACAAGAGTTTTGGCCTCATCCTTGTCTAAGTCAGATCAGAAAGTGGGTGTGTGTAATTTTACACATAAATACGCAAAATGGATTTTAATATGCGTGTGTAATTGTATCATATACAGGAGGACAATTATTGATAAGCATCAACTTTATCTTGGTTAGATTACAAAGTGGATTTGGAGGTGGGGTATTATTATTTATATATCGAATACACACACTTTTTATTAGGATGTTTCTGCTGATATTACTTGAGCTTTATTCTCATGATGTCACCATAATCCTGAGATTATTGATGTAAATACAAAGATTTCGTAGCCCGTAATTTATATATGGTGTTTTACGATGACTCTGGCGTTATAATGCTACCAAGGTATTATAATATTACAGCTTTGGAGCTAAATTCTGATCTCAGTTACACCAATGTAAACCTGGAGTCTTTCCACTGCCGTCAGTTAAATTACTTGAGTACATGAGATCAGAAACTAATGCCAAAACCACAGCATTATTAAGCCCAGGGACAAACAAGAAACACCTAATGCATACTTGAAACATTTGCAGATCATAGTTTACATCAATAATCTTGAAGTTTTTAGGACATTTATTACTGGAGCTTTACTGTCATGCTATTACCAGAAAAACTCCTTAATATAAATATACTCACACACATATATTACCAACCCCACACAACTACTTTATGAGCTGACATAAAGATAAGGTTGAAGCCATTAATAATTGTCTCACACCCACCTTGCACAATTCTACTTGCCTGGAGCAATTTTATTTTCAAAAACGTATGAGTCAAAATATAATTAGCTGTTTCCTTAATATTATCAAGGTTAAGCACAGAAGAGTTGGGAAATTTTGGAGGGTGCCTGGTACATTTCCAAGACAATTTTGTAAGTCTGGCCTTGAGCTACATTGGATATTACACAGATTTCTCACTACTTCTATATAGTGAAACGTGAACTCACCAAAAAATACACACCCCCATTGTTATTATGGTTATTATATACTCTATGCTTTGGAGGGTGCATGCACAAACAAACACAGTTCCCTGTGCATTATCTAAGTGGAGCACATCTCAAACTGCAGTGAGACGCAGCGGTAGTCAGTGTCGAAACCCTGTGTAGTAACGTGACTGGGGAAAAGGAACCGGCTTTGTTTCAGGATTCCCCGCTTTTCCATCCATCAATTTGCAACATCAACAACAGAAGCCCATAAAGAGGTCAAGAAAGGAGCCTCAATGAGCACTAACTGCACAGCGTTTGCATGGCAGGAGTCTGACTCTGACACAAGAAGAATCTGAAACAAGCACACCAAAGCAGGGTTCTGAAAAGCGGGGAGGGGGGGGGGGGGGGGGGGGGGAAGGAATAACATCTACCAGTAGGGTGACCAGATGTCCTGATTTTATAGGGACAGTCCCAATATTCAGGGCTTTGTCTTACATAGATACCTATTACCCCCCACCCGCATTTTCACACTTGCTATCTGGTCACCTTATCCACACAGGCTGTTTCCTATGTAGGTCCCCAGGGTGAAAGCCCCCCCCTCCCCAAATCCTGGGGCAGCTGAAGCTATGACAGAACATCAGTGCCCAGTGGGGACAGGGTATACGCTCCTCTAGGGAAAGGGGGGGGGGGGG
>NC_048302.1:131619002-131848175 GCF_013100865.1 Trachemys scripta elegans
TACCCCGCAGCCCCTACACCAATGCTATCCCGGTCAACCCCCCGCACCTCCCCCCAATACCCCGCAACCCATACACCACTGGTACCCCGGCCAGCCCCCCCCAATACCCCACGGCCCCTATGCCACTGGTACCCTGGCCAGTCCCCCCATACCTAGGTCCCCAAATCTCCCAGACCCTATGACACCATCCCCTCGGTACCCTGCCCCCACATAGCCCCTACACCACTGGTACCCTGGCCCAGACCCGCCCGTATCTCAGTCCCCCAATACCCAGCCCAGCCCCCTTCCCCAGCCCCTACACCACCATCTCCCCACAGCCCCTACACCAGCATCCCCACCATACCCTGGCCCTCCACAGCCCCTACAAAGCCAGTACCCAGGCCCAGCCCTCCCATACCTCAGTTCCCCAATACCCCGGCCTAGCCCCCTAGCCTCAATGGTTCTCAACCAGAGGTCCAGGGCCCCCTGGGTGGCTGCAAGCAGATTTCAGGGGGTCCACCAAGCAGGGCCAGTGTTGGACTTGCTGGGGCCTAGGGCAGAAAGCCAAAGCCCCACCACATGAGTCTGAATCCCAGGGCCATCCATGAGCCCTGCCAGCTGGGGCTGAAGACAAAGCCTAAACAATGTAGCTTCGTGGGCGGCCCTGTGGCAAGGGACCCTAGGCAATTGCCCTGTTTCCTGCCCCCTGACACTGGCCCTGGCTTTTATATATGGAAAACCAGTTATTGTGGCATAGGTGGGCCATGGAATTTATATAGCATATTGTGGGGGCCTCAGAAAAAAAAATGTTGAGAACCCCTGCTCTACACCACCATTCCCCTGGTACCCTGCCCCCTATACCCTGTTCCTGCCCCCTGCAGCCCAGCCCCCCGTACCTCAGTCCCCCGATACCCTGGTACAATCCCTGGACCCCTACACCACCAGCCCCCCAGTGCCTGGTCCCCCCCATACCCTGTCCCTGCCTCCCCGTGGCCCCTACACCATCGGTACCATAGCCCAGCCCCCGCCCTCTGCTGGGCCCTGGAGTTTTTATAGCATGAGGGGGGCCTCAGCAAGACAAAGGTTGAGAACCCCTTGTTTAGGGGCCATGAGGGTGGAGGGGGATCCCTTAGGCATAGTTTTACTTCGGGGAGCAAGGGCTGGCAGGGCTTGAGCCCATTCTGCACTGCGGGATTCAGGGAGGGAGCACCACCTCCACTCCTGACTCAATCAGGAGGCCACTGAGCATGTCTGGGCTGTGGGGGGACGCAACCAAAAAATATAACTCAAAGCGGGGACTCAGTTCAAAAAGTCTGAAAACCGCTCAGGGTGCAGGCAGGGGATATCTAGGGGCTGTGTATGGGTAGGGGGGCTCTTGGCTTCAGCCCCCCACTGCTCCTGGCTTGGGGTGAGGGAGGTTTGCCAGCTTCAGCCCCAGGCCACTCCCAGCTTCGGAGGGGGGGATTGCCAGCTTCAGCCCCGCACTGCTTCCGGCTTCGGGGGGAGGTGCTGGCTTTGGGAGGTGCTGTTCCCAGCTTCAGGGGAGATGGCGCCTTCAGCTCCTGTCTGGGGGGGGGGTGTGGCACAAGCTTCAGCCCCGCGCGCCGGCCGCACCACTCCCAGCTTGGGATGGGGAGGGCGTCGGCTTCAGCCCCGCACTGCTCCCAGCTATAGGGCCGGGGCTCGGTGCACCGGGTTTCAGCCGCAGGGACCCGCAGCCCCCTTGAAAGGGCTCACAGACCCCCGGGTGAGAACCACTGCCCTATGCTACCATCCCCATCCTCCGAGTCCCCTATACCACCATTCCCCAAATACACCCTCCGAGTCCAGCCCTCCATAGTCCCTATATCACCATCCAACCAATACCCAATGGATCCTAAACCACCATCCCCCAAATACCTCATCCTACCCCCCCATCCCATGGACCAACCTAATTACCTTCTTTAACTGTACTAGCCTAGTGATGGGAGAAACAGTAGTGGTGGTATATCTTGATTTTAGTGTTGTGTTTTACACTGTCCCACATGACATTCTTATAAGCAAGCTAGGGAAATCTGGTCTTGATGAAAATTACTATTAAGGTGGGTGTATAACTGTTTGAAAGACCATACTCAGAGTAGTTATCAATGGGTCACTGTCAAGATGGGAGGGCGTAGCTAGTGATGTGCAGAGGTCAGTCCTGGGTCTGGTACTAGTCAATATTTTCATTAATGACTTGGATAACCCTGTGGAGAATATGCTTATCAAATTTATGGATGACACCGAGCTGGGAGAGGTTGCAAGCAGTTTGGAGGACAAGATTAGAATTCAAAATGAGCTTGACAAATTAGAGAATTGCTCTGAAACCAGCAACATGGAATTCAATAAAAAGTGGAAAGTACTACATGTGGGAAGGAAGAATCAAATGCACAAATACAAAATAGGGAACAAGAGCTTGGCAGTTAGTACTGCAGAAGAGGATCGGGGGGGATAATGGATCACAAATAGAATCTGAACCAACAATGCGATACAGCTGCAAAAGGCTAATCTCATTCTGGGATACATTTACAGGACTGTCATATATACGAGATGGGAGGCAGCTGTTCTGCTCTACTCAGTGCTGAGGGGACCTCAGCTGGAATATTGTGTCCAATGAACGATGTGGACAATTAGGACCCACGTCCTCTTATGCAGCACTGCTGCCTTGCCGGTTATCTCCCATTTGCTTGATGTCCTCTGCATATTTTATAAGCATACTCTCCACTCCATCATCCAAGTCATTGAAAATACTGAACAGTACTAGGCCCAGGATGGACTCTTGCAGGACCCCACTTGATCCATCCTCTCATTTGACAGTGAAGCATTGATAATTACTCCTTGAGCATTGTCTTTCAACCACCTTATTGTAATTTTCTCTAGAGCATCTTTCCCTAGTTTGCTCATGAAAATGCCATGTGGGACTGTGTCAAAAGCATTAATAAAATCCAGATATATCACGTCTTCTGCTTCCCTTCTATCCAGGGCCGGCTCTAGCTTTTTTGCTGCCCCAAGCAGCAAAAAAAAGCGCCGCCCCCCAGCCCCCCCTGCCGAGCGCCGCGCCGCCCGCCCCCAGCCGAGCGCCGCCGGAACCCCCCCCCAGAGCGCCACCCCCCCGCCGAGCGCCGCGCGCCGGAGGCCCGCCCCCCTGCGTCGAGCGCCGCCGGAACCCTCCCTCCCCCGTGTGCCGAGCCCCGCGACGCCCCCCCTGCCGGCCGCTGCGCCGCCGGAGCCCGCCCCCCGCCGAGCGCCGTCGGAATCCCCTTCGAGCGCCGCACCCGCGCCGTCTCCTCGCCGAGCCCCGCACAACCGGAGCCTGCCCCCCCAGCGCCGCCAGAGCGCCCCCCCGCGGAATGCCGCGCTGCGCTCCCCCCGCCACCCCTTACCAGGTGCCGCCCCAAGCATGTGCTTGGGTGCCTGGTGCCTGGAGCCGGCCCTGCTTCTATCCACTAGATTGGTTACCTTGTCAAAGAAGGAAACTAGGTTGGTTTGGCATGCTTTGTTCTTGACAAATCCATGGTGGCTATTGCTTATCACCTTATTATCCTCTAGGTTTACAAATTAACAGTTTAATAATACTGATGTTCCAACTGCAGGGCCCAATCCACTGGGCCACACCAGGCTTTATAGATTAAGGCTCCAATCATGCAAAGATTTATGCACATTATTATCTTTAACCACTCCAGCAGGCCCACTGAAGTCAAGGGACTTACTACCGTGCTTAAAGCTTAGCACATGCTTAAGTCATTGTAGAATCAGGCCATAATTTTTCCTCGAATAGGATATTGTCAGATTAAAACAATAACTTTTTAAAAAAATAAACTGTGTTATACTTTAGATAATTTAAGAATAATCCAGAACTGTCCAATTTACTTTTTGATCACTTATGCTGTTTTGTTTATTTTGAAAAGACCAACCCATTTTGCTTTCTGCAATCTTTAAAAAAAAAGATTTTAATTAAACATTAAAATATAAAAAAAGCAAAGATCAAGCAGACATAGCAAATGTAGTTATAAATCTCAGATACAGTATTTTATTATGCCTTCAATCCACAGCATTTCTCTGATTGAGTCCCCACTTTAGTGACATTTGACTTATCAAGCAAAAATGTACACCACTCTCACAATGTCTGGAGTGGCTCATGACTGTGGGTGCCAACCTCGGGACAGACTGTCAAAAATGCAGGCACCCCAAATTGATGGTATGTTCTATAATTAGATTTCACCAACCCAGTAACAAATGTAAACTCCTGGATCACTATAACAGTCTTACCATGGAGTCACACGCAGTCCCCTTTGGGTCTCCAGTCTATCCTGCTACCCAGGCAAGCTGGACATGATAACTGGTCTCCCAGACCAAAGATCACAAAATATTCAGATTACTTCCAGTCCCAAGGGACCAGTCAAATACCACAAATTAATTTGTATCTCAGATCACACACCAACAACAGCGCTTGTAGCCAGTCCTGTAATTAACTAACAGTTCATTAACTAGGAAAAAGAAACAAGAGTTGCTTACAGGTTAAAGCAAGCAAGCATACACGCACAAATGAGTTACCATCTGCGGTTCCTTAAGATAACAGAGAGGGATCTCTGCCTTAGTTTAGTGTGTCTGGCCCTCTGAGAGTTCAAACAGCAAAGAGATGAAACATTTTCATGTCAACTATTTTTATTTCCCTCTTCCAGCGTTCAAACTGATGGGATGAGCCTTCTGCACACACTTCCCCAGAGGGGGCAGTTAACAAAGCTTTTGTCCTATGATGGCCCACTTAATTTTTGATAGTCCTCCTGGATTCTCAAACTGTGGTCCGCAGACTGAGCTCCATTCAGGTGGTCCACAGGTAGTTCCCTCTAAGGTGCGCGCCTGGGCTGTCACACATGAGAGAATGAAGGGCCACCCACCTAATTAGTGGAGCCGTGCAGACGTGGCTTCACTAATTAGGTGCCTGTACCCTGGAGAAGACGCACCTGTAAGGTGAGGTGGTGGCCTTGGGGGAATTAGGGAGTAGGTGGGAAGGGGGTGGATTTGGGATATGCAGGGCTACGGTGGCCAGAGAAAGAGGCGACTTTCCATAGCTCCAGGGCTGTGGCTGCCAGGGAAAGACCCCCCTCCTTCCCAGCCCCAGCTTGGGGACTGCCGCAGCAGGGGAGAGAGGAAGAGACACACACCCCCTTCCCAGCCCCAGCCCGGGGGCTGCCACAGTGGGGGGAGAGAGGGCACATCCATCCCATTAAAAGGTAAGACTACTGATATTAAAATATGAGTTGTGTGCTTTTATTTGTAGAACAAAAAATGTTAATTATTAAGAGATTTTTTTACAGCGCTTTTATCCAAAGTGCTTTACAATAGTTAGCTAATGTTACAAACAACATTTGGAAAGATCATTAAGTGGTCCGTTGAGACCCTCAGCAATTTTCAAGTGGTCCACACAAAAAAAGGAGTTTGAGAACCACTGCTTAGAGCATCTTCATTAAACTGCAGCGGGATGATGCAGTGTTTTAAGTGTACACCTGCCCTGAGTTCAGAAGTTCAGAGGAGGCATTTTTACAATTATAAAACAAACTAAGGACAGATCTACACGTAAAACGCTGCAGCTGCACATCAGTGATGACGCTAATACACTGACAAGAGAGCTTCTCCCATTGGCGTAGTTAATCCACCTCTGCGAGAGGCGGTAGCTATCTTGACGGGAGATGCCTTCCTATTGACATAGGACTGTCTGCACCAGGGGTTAGGTCAATATAACCGTTGCTCAGGCGTATGGATTTTTCACACCCCAGAGTGACATAGTTATACTGATGTAAATTTGTAATGTAAACCTGGCCTTATATTTTACCTTGTAGCGTGCAATACAGACATTACAAGTGAGATTCATGCATGCAGCAACTTACAAGCATTTCATAGACTCTAAACACTAAATACATTCTTATAAGACTAATATCTATTTTGAACAAAACTAACATACAGGTGAGCTGGTTTGGTCTCCAGCTATGAGTTTGTCAGTTCTTAGCGAATGCCTATGACCTTGGCCAAAGCCAGAGCACTTCGCTTACCCATGTCACAGCACTTATAAGACAAAACCTAAAAGTAATGCAGAGTGCTACACCACAAAATGTGTGCTAGAGAGAAATATTCTAAAATAGATACAAAATTCTACTACTACGTTTTTTTTTCTGAGGCAGTGCTAATGGGCGAATACTTAGCACAATGCTACAGAATGTGGGTCACAAACACAAGCGTGGAATGTTGACAATCAAAAAAAACCCAAAAAACCCAGTTCTCATTGACTTTCCCCACCTCCTCCTGCAATGTCATGACAATATTTCTACCAAAGGTTTACAACACCTACATTTGGGACCAGAAAAAACCTGGCAGTCTCTCTTTGAAAGTTTTTTTCATTCAAATCATATGTGAAGGATATCCCAAAATAAGCTATGATTGGTTCCAAAAACCTTGTTCACAGAGACTGACTGTCCTTTGTTCAAAGGCCGTCTACACTATCTGCCGTTTCATACACAACTACAATAATTCAGCTATATTAAGGAAGGCTAATCCCTACTACTATTCAATAACCATTTTGCAAGATGTCTAGAGTGATGGATAAGTGCATTGTAAATAAATCTAACAACGATAAATCATTTCAATATTAAACAATGGCTCAAGTCACCCCGTGGTTAAAACAAACAAGGGAGGAGGAAATTGCTTGAAATTCCCTTTGCAGCATTTTCCTCCCTCCATTGGGAGGAGATTTGGGATGCTGCATCCTAGCCAATCATACATCCGTGTGGGGCAATGGGAAGGGACACAGAGGTGTAGAAGCAGCACCCCTACCTGGAAAGTGGCAGATCCATGCACCATGAACCTGACCCAATAAAAACAATCCTGAATTTTAAAAGAGAGGCAGAAAAATAGAACCAGCCAGCCAAATTCAACATAGGAGAAAGGCAATAGCATCTAGACAGGTCACCTCTTGAATAAAGGGGCCAGGTGCATGGAGGAAACAAAAAGACAGCAAATACAGAAGCAACAGGAGGTGGTCTTAAATGTGGAAATATCATCATTGCAACATGACCCTCAGGGCAGCTAGGAAGGGACTATGCTTGACCTCCAGGGCAGAAGTCCGTTTATAGCACCAAAAAAGCAGGTACCAATGGGTTTCCAGTATTTCTTCATACTGGCAGCTGGAGCTCAAATCCCCAAAAAGAGGAATTATTTATAGAAGTCTGCTCTTCCATCACACATACTGGTTAGACGCTGGCAGCAACACAGCTGAAAGCCACCTAAGTAGATGTCAGAGCATCACCCTCCCACTTGTTAAAGAGGGGCACTTCAAGGGTCAAAAAACAGTCCATATCAACCAGCTTAAAAACCAGGGAAGGGTGAAGAACCTTGCATCCCTCCTATGCACCAGAACTGTTTCTAAGTAGAATTTCCCCTCCCACACACACTTCAGTAAGGAATCCAGCAAGCTAGACTGATGGCTGGTTCCCAAGGGAACATTAACAAGCTATTTCTCTTTAAAGTAGGCACACAATTTTCCTTTGTTAAACTATTTAGCCTGCTGTGACGTTAAAATCTCTATAACATAATTCAGAAGCTGCAGACTGTGTTGATGTGTGTCCAGCATGTAGAATAAGAAAGGAAAAAGCAGCAGTACCGGTAAAAGAAGAATGACAAATTTGCTAGAATTTTTTTACATGGGTTATGTTTTCCCGGGAAGGTGCAAAAAGGAGGCAGTGATGCCTAGCGGTTAGACCAGGACACTGGAACTTTGGTGCTCTGCTTCTATTGCCAGGTAGAGTGGGACACAGAAAGCAGCATCACACGGCAGATTAGGTCAAGAAGGGAAGAATATTGGGTGCAAATGAAACAAAAGAGGGATTTCTAGGTAGATAGGATGTAATTACCCAGATTGGACTTTGGCTAGGACATCAGGGCAACCCTACTCTTGTAGATATAAAAATCCCTATGAGCTCCTTAATAGCCACAAGGAGTCATGATCTCAATTTGCTATCTGTTTCTTTGCCCCTCACACTGTGCAAGGGCATTCATTAGGTACTGACTCCATGCTGGGGAGGGATGAAAGTTTGGCCAATTCTATGCTTTTTTTTTTTTCAGACCTTAGACTGGACCACCACAGTCTTGATTTCACTGGAGTCAGTGAAACTTCTGACACTGACTTAATTTAGATTGGGCCCAAAGTCCAGCTAGTCCTCAGCTGAACACATCCTTCAGTGTATCCTGAGGTAGATAAAAGGGTAATAAGGAATATAAACTTTGAAGCCTACTAGAAAGTATCATTATTACTAGGGGCCAAATTCTGTTTTCTGTTACCCCTGTTTAAATCCGGATTTATGCTGGATTAGAATTTGACCAAGTGTCTACGTTTCATATATCTCTAAAGGTACATCTCCACTGCACTAAAAGACCCACACCACAGCTGCGGCTGGCCTGGGTCAGCTGACTGCAGTTCATGGGGCTCAGATCGGACAACTAAAAGTAACAGTGTTGATGGTTGGGCTTGAGCATACGAGACCCTGTGAGGGGGGAGGATCTCAGAGCCCAGGCTCCAGCCCGAGCCTGAACATCCACACTGCTGTTTTTAGCCCGGCACCCGAGCCCCACCAGCCCAAATCAGTTGACTCAGACTCAGTGTCGTGGGTTTTTTAATCCCAGTGTAGACAAACCCGTAATCTGCTTTTTTTTTTAATGTTTTGGTTTAAACTTTTTTTTTTTTTTTTGCTTTAAGTTTCAAAGTAAAAGAAAAGGCTGATGAAACATGGTGTTTTAGGTGCTAAGCGTCCTGTTACCGTGACATTAGACAAACAGTACGTAAACACTATCCCACGGCTTTATTCTGCCAACAGCAAAAAGAACCTCAGATCAGCAAGAATTGGGATGTGATCTCAGCAAACACCATCACAAATTGGGGACCTCAGATAAATACTAGAGCTGGGCAAACAATGCCTAGGGAATAACTTCTGTTCACAAAGGTTGCAAACATAGACTTGGATTTCTACAGATTTGTTAGTATTTTCAAAGCCATGTTGGACACGTTTCAGGTGACTAAGTTTCAGCCTATGGACTATTCGTATTGCTGCAATGATTTGCTATTTCTAGTGTGATGTTTGTATTCTGTAACCTAATCACATGGTATTTGATTCTGCTCCCTACCCAGGAAGCAGCCTTGAATAAGTTACTTGAAGTGGCATGATCTAGTGGATAGGGCCATAGTGCCCAGCTCTGCCACTGACCTGTTGTATGACCATGGGCAAGTTACTTCAGCTCTTCATGCCTCTATTTCCCCTCCCACCCTTTTTCTGTCCTGTTCTATTTAGAGTGTGAGCTCTTTATAGCAGGAACTGTTTTTCATTATGTGTCTATATAGTACCCAGCACAATGGGGCCCTTGTCTGTAATAATAAAATAAAAGTGCTGTGAACATTCACCCGAAAGCATTTGCATGAGAAATCATGGCTCTCTCTCTACTTCCCTGAACTTTCTAGTGAACAGACAGAAAATAAAATACAATAAAATTGTTTACAAAACATTAATTAAAAGGGCCAAACATCACAGAGAAATTATGGTTCGTATGTGAATTACTATTCACACATCTGGTTCTCAGCTCCTGCATCTGAGCCCAGTTCTAATTAGCACCTCTCCCTTAGCAAGAAAGTTTAGGATCAACTCATTTGTTTTTTTTAATTAGAATAAGAGATCTAGCAAAGCGCTATCAGGGTATAATGAAAATGTTGATGCTGTATAAAAAGAGCTACAATCGTCTTCTGCACTCAGTCACGATCCAAAATGCTAATGGTTCCAGGGGCTGTTTACTGCAGTGTTTGGGGCCATTGCTTTTCTATTTATTTTAGAGGCGAACACCCTTCCTAATTCAGTTAGCTTTAAATCATAATCGGCTTGTGTTACTGCTATATACAGTAAAAGCTGTGTTATCCAGCACTTTACCACCGGGCAAGATTGATAAACCGGCATTTCTGATCTTCATTGAAAGTCCCATTTATAGTCCGGTTGGTGCGGGGCCAGCAAGCTCCCTACCTGGCTCCACGTGGCTCCTGGAAGCAGCAACCTCTCCCTGCTGCTCCTAGGCGGAGGCGTGGCTAGGCAGCTCTGCGCGCTGCCTTCGCCCGCAAGTGCCGTCTCCGCAGCTCCCATTGGCCGCGGTTCCTTTCTCTGCTAGCTCAAAGAGCATTCAATATTTCTTCCCCAGGAATCTGTGATCAAGTCACTGTAATCAAGTCACTCCTTAACTTTTCTTTGTTAAAATAAATAGATTGAGCTCCTTGAGTCTATCGCTATAAGGCAGGTTTTCTAATCCTTTAATCATTCTCGTGGCTCTTCTCTGAACCCTCTCCAATGTATCAACATCCTTCCTGAATGCTGGGCACCAGAACCGGACACAACAGTCCAGAAGCAGTCACATCAGTGCCAAATACAGAGGTAAAATAATCTCTCTACTCCTATTCAAGATTTCTCTATTTACGCATCCAAGGATTGCATTAGACTTTTTGCCCACAGTTTTGCACTATCGCTACTATTGGGGTCAAATATCAACTTTTTAAAATAAAAGATTTCATTACTTACGTCACTAGTAGTATTGCCAGATATTAAATCCAGTAGGCTTTTTTAAAATCAAATGCATTCTTCACTATTCATGTCATTTGCTTGCTTTTTATTATGTATATTGCAGGAGCCACAGTCATGGATCAGGACTCTATTGTGCTAGGTGCTGTACAAACACAGAACAAAATGATGGTCCCACCCTTAAGAAGCTTAAAATCTGCATTCAAGCTTTTCCCACTTCTGCCTGGATAATGAAATCAATCTTGTGAATTTTACCTTTGTGGCAAAGGCCCAGGCTGGGAATAAGGAAACCTGAGTCTGTTGACACACTAGGTGAACTTTGGCAAGTCATTCTTACCTCTCTGTACCTCCGTTTTTGTCATCTGCATGTTAGAAATAGCAGTGCTTATAAACTTTTGTTAAGCATTAAGATATATTAGGGCTGTCAATTAATCACAGTTAACTTACATGATTAGCTCAAAAAAATTAATCATGATTTAAAAAATTAATCACAATTAATTGCAGTTTTAATTGCACTGTTAAACAATAGAATACCAATTGAAATCTATTAAATATTTCTGGATGTTTTTTGAAATTTTCAGTATATTGATTTCAATTGCAAAGTGTACAGTGCTCACTTTATATGATTTTTCATTACAAATATTTGCACAGTAAAAATTATGAACAAAAGAAATAGTATTTTTCAGTTCACCTCATACAAGTACTCTAGTGCAATCTCTTTATCATGAAAATGCAACTTATAAATGTAGATTTTTTTTGTTACATAATTGCACTCAAAAACAAAACAATGTAAAACTGTAGAGTCTACAAGGCCACTCAGTCCTACTTCTTGTTCAGCCAATCGCTAAGACAAACACGTTTGTTTACATTTACGGGAGATAATGTTGCCCACTTCTTATTTACAGTGTCACCAGAAAGTGAGACAGGCATTTGCATGGCACTTTTGTAGCCAGCATTGCAAGGATTTACGTGCCAGATATGCTAAATATTCGTACACCCCTTCATGCTTCAGCCACCATTCCAGAGGACATGCTTCCATGCTGATGACAGTCGTTAAAAAAATAATGTGTTAATTACATTTGTGACTGAACTCCTTGGGGGAGAATTGTGTGTCTCCTGCTCTGTTTTACCCGCATTCTGCCATATATTTCATGTTATAGCAGTCTCTGATGATGACTCAGAACATGTTGTTCATTTCAAGAACATTTTCACTGCAGGTTTGACAAAACGCAAAGAAGATACCAATGTGACATTTCCAAAGATAGCTACAGCACTCGACCCAAGGTTTAAGAATCTGAAGTGCCTTCCAAAATCTGAGAGGGATGAGGTGGGGAGTTTGCTTTCAGAAGTCTTAAAAGAACAACACTCTGATGCAGAAACTACAGAACCCAAACCACCAAAAAATAAAATCAACCTTCTGCTGGTGGCATCTGACTCAGATAATGAAAATGAACATGTGTCGGTCCACACTGCTTTCGTTTGTTATCGAGCACAACCTGTCATTAGTCTGGACGCATGTCCTCTGGAATGGTGGTTAAAGCATGAAGGAACATATGAATCTTTAGCGCATCTGGCATGTAAATATCTTGCGATGCTGGCTGCAACTGTGCCATGTGAACACCTGTTCTCACTTTCAGGTGACATTGTGAACAAGAAGCAGACAGCATTATCTCCTTGAAATGTAAACAAACTTGTTTGTGTGAGCGACTGGTCGAACAAGAAATAGGACTGAATGGAATTGTAGGCTTTAAAGTTTTACATTGTTTTATTTTTGAATGCAGTTATTTTTTGTACGTGATTCTACATTTGTAAGGTCAACTTTCATGATAAAGAGGTTGCACTACAGTACTTGTATTAGGTGAATGGAAAAATACTATTTCTTTTGTTTTTTACAGTGCAAATATTTGTAATAAAAATAAATATAAAATGAGCACTGTATACTTTATATTCTGTGTTGTAATTGAAATCAATATATTTGAAAATGTAGAAAACATCCAAAATAATTAAATAAATGGTCTTCTATTATTGTTTAACAGTGCGATTAATCACGATTGTTTTAATCACGCGATTAATCACAATTAATTTTTAATCATTTGTCAGCCCTAAGGTATATAAATGAAAACATTATGGAAAGTGCAAGATATTAATATTTTGATGCTGTCCGTTTCTAATCAGTTTCGGGTGCTGGTTCTCACACAGCATTTTTGCTGATGTAATGCTTGTGTTGCAAACTCTGCAGGGAAAAGTTATTCTTTTAAAAGTAGTAAATCTCCGTAGAAGTGTAAACAATTGTACGGATTCATTTCTACTGAGGTTAGATTTTTGTGAACAGTTTTTTTGGAATACGTTTTGCACTTTGCATGGCTCTAACCATGTCCCTTTAAGATCCTGCGTTGTGCTTGTATACGTCAACAACTGTTTCAAAAACAAAACAAACCCAAACCCATCTGTTTGCCAAGCCGTGTGTAGAGCCTCTGAATCATTCAAGGGCAACCACATGTCAGCAAGAGTAACAGGAAGTGCCTTGCGCTTGACCTTTATTTATAAAAGCAAGAATGACACTTCACTGCATATAGTTACAATGATCTAATCAGCTTTGCTGCGCTATAGCCATCAGATCAATTGCATCCATAACACGTGTGTTTTCCATTAAAAAAAGCTGTCTCGCGTTTGTCAGACTGGAGCAACTGTGAGGATGCCCTCACCCTTCACTGCATCAATGTATTAAAGTGAGAGGTATTCTGAGGGGTGGGCTGAGCGGACTCTAATTTTTTGTACTGTTTAGAGTGGAGCTTCTCCTGTCTTTTGGGTAAAGAACACACAGCAGATTTGTAGCTGCCCTTTGCCCTTCCCTCCTCTGGGTGCCCTTTGAGGCCTGACTTTAGCAGTGCACTGAAACACGTGCTTAACTTTTAAGTCCCATTGACTAAAATGGGTCACGTGCCTGAAGTTAAGCACATGCTCTACTAAACCTTCTGTACAGGAGGGGGAATAGAACCTAGGTCTCTACCATACCAGGTGGCTGCGCTAACCACAGGGCTAACAGTGACAGGATGGGCATTGTTACTGTTTTGATGGAGTGAGGCAGGTGCCTAAGTCTTTCTCACAAGAAACACTATAGGCACCTACACTGCCTGACTCCAGAAGAGGGGGTCCAGGTTGTGAATCACAAGCAAAGTGAGGCACCCCCCCCCCTTCTACCCTGGACTTAGATGCCTAACTTTGAGAGAGGGGTGGGACTTAGGACACACCTCTCTTGCTGGCATTTCCCATTGGCTACTCTAGGCAGCTCCCCATTTAGCATGCTGACATTCTTAAGCACCTCTCTCCCCCCCTTTCGTTGTATAGCAATTGAATGTCACCACCCCTAAGTCCCTTTGTGGATTTGGATGTAGGCGCCTAGTAAATTGAGACCTAAGCAGGATTATGACTATGCTGGCCCTCTCCATGGGGGCAAATTACAGTCACAGTTGTAAAACATTGTCCTGAGAAGTAGCCAGAGAACTTTTCAGACTAAAAAGCGATCATGAGTTATTTGCTTAGGTCATGCTGCTGCAGGACAGTGCTCCAGCAAGGCCGGCATATTGCCTTCAGCAGGGGCCAATATCGAACGCTTCTGTGGAAAAATGTGTAAAAAACAAACAGTCCCGAGCCTGTAGTTCAGCATATTAACAACATTATGTACTGGGCCATGGGGGATCCTCGGGGATTCCAGCTGATAGTAGTCGACAGTTCAAAGGAGGAATATCGATAGCCCTCATCATTTGTTGGTTAGCTAACGCAACTGAAGGGCACTATTCTTATTCATAGATGGTGGATCTTTTTTGGAAACTTATGATACTTCAGAATTTGCATCAATGTAGTTTTCAGGGAGTTCCACAAGTTATGCAGTAATAAATCTATGGCCATCTGACAGCCTCCCCAGTTAACAGCATTCTGTACACCATCATGGCCACGGGGAACTTCAAGGCTACCGCAGGGAGAGAACTCGGATCCTTCTTACCGCAAAAGCACAGGCTCCTGCCTAACAAAGAATTGCCGTTAGTGATTAGCCACAGAAGGCTGACGTCACACAGCTGAGCAGCTCGACTCTCTCTCTCTCTCCTGCAGAGAGAGCCGTGCTACAAACTGTAGCCAATTCCTTACAACGGACTTAGTAAAAATGTTTCTCGTTTACCCTTTTGAAATTAGTTGACCCTGTAATTTTATTAAGTGGTCTCTTAATCTTACATAATGTGATGGGGACTTCAGGAACAGCCAGTTAGTCTCTCCTATACCATTGGGTATTCCTGTTTAATGGAACCAAATGTCAGTCACTGCATTTTTCCAAGATGAGGTCCCACCATTGTAGAGATCCAATTACTCCTGTATACAGAAGTCACTTATCTGTCTGAAAATCATTTTCCTGTGTCCAGTATAGTTTTCGGAGCGGTTCTCCCTTTAGAGTTGGCTGACGTCTGCCTCCAGACATCTCACCCACGGTCTGGATCCCATTTAGCTCCTCAGGAGAAATTCATGCTCGTGCAAAACGAAGCCAGAGACCAGGCCTGAGCCACCACTGCGTTTCTTTACAGGGTGCATGCACTTGGACATTCTGTCGCCTCGGCAACCATTCTTGACATCATTGTCCTTTCCACATGTCAAATGCTGCCGTACAAGGGGTTGGGAAAGCCTCCTCCATTAACAGGAAAGTGTAGTTTGACGCTGTTAGATGGGTGGGGAGGGAACTCCCTAAAGGGAGAAGGGGGAAGAGCAGAGCCACTACATAGCCAGTGGGAAAAAGTTAGAGGCAATAAATACCTGCTTATCCTGGTCATCATGCCCATAGCCCCAAATAAAAAACTCTCTTTGGGGAGCAATGGGACTTACTACTCCATTGCAGCCTCCTAGTTGTCTCCTGGCAAGCAGCTAGGGAAGCGGTTGGGGGCAGGGCCATGATCCCACCTAGACACCCACACCCCTTCTGGAGCATTGTACCCCACACATACACACACAGCCTCTAGCCAAATTACATCTGCCTTCTGTGCCAGACTGGATGAGGTGGAAGGGACTTTCTGAGCTCCTTCTGACACCCCTATGCAGGGGCAGATGTCATTGGGTTCTCACTGTTGAGTGTTATCCCAATCTTTAAAATATTTTTAGAAGTGTGTGTGTCCAAGCGAGGAGAAGTTGTTTTGCCACGTTTAGAACCTGTTCACAGATCATGGGTTCTAAACAGAGAAGAAAATTCAAAACTTTGGAGGTTCAAGCAAGGAAGTGATGATGATCTGATAGAATTCAAGATCCTATGGAAAGGAGAACATGAGAGCAGCAAAACAAGGCCAGTGGACTTTAGACAGGCGGATTTCACCCGACTCAGAGAAACAGTAGGCAAGGTCCCATGGAAAGACCAATTAGGAAGAAAAGGACTGTAAGGGGGCTGGTAGTTCCTAAAAGATGGAACATTAGCGGCTCAATATCAAGCTATTCCGATGCAGAGGAAAGATAAGAAAAGCCACAGGAGGCCAGTGTGGCTGCACGAGGAGCTTTTTAGTGGAAGAA
The DNA here is from genome assembly GCF_013100865.1 of Trachemys scripta elegans. Taxonomy (NCBI): domain Eukaryota; kingdom Metazoa; phylum Chordata; order Testudines; family Emydidae; genus Trachemys; species Trachemys scripta. The sequence goes on from NC_048302.1 coordinate 131,635,139, forward strand.
GGGACACGTCACCAAGGAAGTGTACATGGGAATAGTGCCGGCGTGTAGGGACAAAATCAGGAAAGCAAAGGCAAAGAATGAGTTACAGCTGGCAAGAAATGTTAGAGACAAAAGACTATGTCAGACAAAAAAGAAAGATCAGGGAGGGTGCGGGCCCACTGCTCAACGGAGAAGGTGAGTGGTAATGGAAGATGATAGGAAGGCAGAACTGCTCAATGCCTCCTTTGCTTCAATCTTTTCACTAAAAATAACATGACCAGACAACTAGTGAAGTTACCACAGACAATAAGGGGGAAGGGCTGGAGATCGGGATAAGTAAAGAACATGTCAGATCTTCTGACCAATTTGAATGAATCCAATCAGTGGGGCCTGATACAATTCACCCGAGGGTATTGAAGGAATTAGCTGAAGAAATCTCGGAGCCACTGGCAAACTCATGGATAACAGAGGAGGTCCCAGAAGACTGGAGAAGGGCTAACATAGTAACCATCTTTAAAAATGGGAAAAGGAGGAGCCGGGGAACTATAGACTAGTCAGCCTGACTTTGATAACTGGGAAACTACTAGAGCAATGTATAAAACATTCAATTTGCAAATACCTGGAGGATGAAGGGGTGATCACTAGCAGCCAGCATGGATTTACTAAGAAAAAATCATGCCAAACCAGCTTGATTTCCTTCTTTAATAGGGTAACTGGTTTGGTGGATAGCAAGAAATGTGGTGGACATGATATACCTGGACATTAACAAGGCTTTTGGCACAGAACCACATGATATTCTGATAAGTAAACTGGAGAAATGCAGGCTCGGCAGAGCTACCATTAAGTGGATACATAACTGGTTAAACAATGGCAAACAAAGAGTAACTATTAATGGAATGATGTCAGATTGGAGGGAGGTTTCAAGTGGGGTTCCACGGGGATCTGTTCTGGGCCGGTGTTGTTTAACATCTTTATTAAGAACCTGGATGTAGCAATATCCACAGCATACTGATCAAATTTGCAGATGAAACAAAGCTAAGGGGGGGGTTGCCAACACTTTGGAGGACAGAGCTAAAATTCAGAGGGATCTTGATAACTTGGAGAACTGGACTATTGTCAACAAAATGAAATTAAACAAAGACAAATGTAAGGTGCTCCACTTAGGGAAAAACCAAATGCACAAATACAGAATGGAGGGAAACTGGCTTGGCAGCAGCACTGCCAGGGGCAGCTCTACGTTTTTTGTTTTGTTTGGAAAACTGACTCTATTACCCTTGCTTCATCATCAGCAGCAGCACCTCCCATAACCGCATTGGTCATTGGGGCACCATCACTGATAAGCAATCAACCAATTGTCTCCATCCCTGCTGATCTGTGTGTCAGTGCTTGAGTCTCCGCAAAGTCCATTCCGGTCCACTCTTTTATGTTGTCAATCCATCTCTTCTTCTGTCTCCCCTTCTTCTCTTCCCCTGTACTGTCCCTTGGAGGATGGTCTTGGATAGGCCAGATGATCGTGTTACATCGCCGCACTACTTCAGCTTGCGCTTCTTCACGCTCGTCAGGAAGTCTTCACATGACCCAGTGCGTTGGGTGATGATGTTGCGGACCTCTTCATTGGTGACGTGGTTGAAGTAGGAGATGCCCAGGATTTTATGGAAGTATCTCATCTCTACTACCTGTATTTTCCATTCAAGTTCTGCTGTAAGGGTCCATGTCTCAGGTTAATAATGACAGCGGCAACCATCTCCCACCAAGGCGGACACAACAAGTATACCACTGGTATAACCCCAACAAAAAGGATCCGTGGAAGAGATAACATCACCATAGCCACAGGACATTGAGACAAATAGGGAGGTTGAAAGAACTCATGTACGAAATGGAACAATACACCTGGCACCTCCTAGGAATCTCTGAGGTCAGATGGAAGAACTTTGGAGAGGCACTAACGGAAGAAGGCCATGTACTCTATTACAGTGGAGAGGACAAACATGTCAATGGTGTAGGATTTCTTGTGCATAAAGATATCAAGAATTCAGTACGAGGATGCCATCCAATATTCAGCAGGCTTATTTCCATCCGTCTAAAGGCAGTACCGTTCAATATCACAGTGGTACAACTCTATGGCCTCTCTCGACACTTACCTGCTCCCCTACAACAGACTATGACAATGAGCAAATTGAAGATTTTTACAATCAGCTCCAAGACATCATCGATAAGGTATAGAAGAAAGATATCCTGATTGTACCGGGAGATTGGAATGCTAACGTTGGTACTGACACCCAGGCAGATTGGCAAGATAATTGTGGCCCTTTCTATAATGCAGTAACCAATGAGAGAGGACTGAGACTTTTGGAGTTTGCCAGATGTAACAATCTGGTTCTTGCAAACACATTAGGAGCACATAAAGCATCCAGACAATCAACATGGCATGCACCTGATGGTTTACATCACAGCCAAATCGACTACATCATGGTGCAAAACCGATTTCATTCTGGGATCAACAGGGCTAAAACAGGGAGCTTCCCTGGTGCTGATATTGGAAGTGATCACGACCTTGTGATGCTAAACTTTTGGCTGTAGCTAAGGAAAATCATTAGGCCATAGTTCACCAGAATCAAGTTTGACTTAGAAAGACGTAGAGACTGAAGTATTGAAGAGTCATTCCAAGCAATGATCAGCAGAAAATTTGCTTTGCTGCTTGCTCTAGAGGAAGATGTAGAAACAATGACCAACAATTTCAACACTGTAATGAATGAGGCAGCAATGCACATCCTTGGGAAATACCATAAGAAGACAAAACTTTGGGACACAAATGAAATACTACAAACATGTGACATTAGGAGAGAACTCAAGAGAGACAAGAACAGCAGTGAGGGAGCTGATAAATACAGAACGATTGGCAGAAAGATCAAGAAAGGAATGAAGGTGGCCAAGGAGATATGGATCGAAAAACAATGCTTTAAAACTGAAGAGTGTATCAATAATAAAAATGGCAAATGAGCCTTCCAGATTGTCAAAGATCTGATGAAGGAAAGATGGACCAAAGCTAACTCAATTCAAGACAAAGAAGGGAATAGTTTTCATAGAATCATAGAATCATAGAATATCAGAGTTGGAAGGGACCTCAAGAGGTCATCTAGTCCAACCCCTGCTCAAAGCAGGACCAATTCCCAGCTAAATCATCCCAGCCAGGGCTTTATCAAGCCGGGCCTTAAAAACCTCCAAGGAAGGAGACTCCACCACCTCCCTAGGTAACGCATTCCAGTGTTTCACCACCCTCCTAGTGAAATAGTTTTTCCTGATATCCAACCTGGACCTCTCCCACTGCAACTTGAGACCATTGCTCCTTGTTCTGTCATCTGCCACCACTGAGAACAGCCGAGCTCCATCCTCTTTGGAACCTTTTACAGAAGAAAAGGACATCATCAATAGGTGGACAAATTACTGCTCTGATCTATATAATCACCAGACAAATGGAGATCCTAGTGTCCTAGACAACCCAGATTCAAGAGGAGGATGATTTTCCAGTACTGCATGAAGAGGTGGAGGCAGCTGTGAAATCACTCAAGAAGGGAAAGGCTACAGGTATTGACAACACCCCAGCCAAACTGATGAACTGATGTACTCACCAAGATCTGCAACAAGATCTGACAGATCAGTGAGTGGCCCTCCATGTGGACACAATCACTAATCATCACTTTGCCAAAGAAAGGCAACCTGCAATTGGGTCAAAATTACCGGACCAAAAGCCTAATTAACCATCCTAGCAAAGTATCAGAGGGGTAGCCGTGTTAGTCTGAATCTGTAAAAAGCAACAGAGGGTCCTGTGGCACCTTTGAGACTAACAGAAGTATTGGGAGCATAAGCTTTCCTGGGTAAGAACCTCTCTTCACTGAAAGCTTATGCTCCCAATACTTCTGTTAGTCTCAAAGGTGCTACAGGACCCTCTGTTGCTTTTTACATCCTAGCAAAGTGATGCTGAAAGTCATATTGAACAGATTGAAGTCACAAGTGGAGAATATCATCGCTGAAGAACAGGCTGGCTTTCGTGCTGGAAGAAGTACCACAGAACAGATTTTCAACCTTCTTGTTCTATGTGAGAAGTACTGACAACACCAGCAGGACATCTACCACGTCTTTGTTGACTTCAAGAAAGCATTTGACAGAGTATGGCACGAAGCTCTCTGGGCAACCATAAAGAAGTACCATGTTGGTCATAAGCTTATTCTTACCATTAAACAACTGTATGCCAAGGCCAACAGTGCAGTTCTCATCAGTGGCACAATAGGAGGGTGATTTTGTACCACTGTTGGAGTCTGGCAAGGTGCCTTCTTTCACCCACACTGTTCAACATCTACTTGGAGTGCATAATGACTGATGCCCTAAAAGATCACATATGCACAGTCAGCATTGAGGGGCGAACAATCTCAAATCTTCAGTTTGCTGATGACATTGACAGCCTGGCAGGAAGTGAAGATGAACTTGCCAACCTTGTGAAACGATTGGATGAAACTGTCGCAAAATACGGTATGGAAATCAGTGCAGAGAAAACCAAGCTGATGACAAACAAATATGACGGCATCAGCTCACAAATCACTGTCAGTGGACAAGAGCTGGAGACAGTGAAACAGTTCAAGTATTTGGGGGCAATCATCACTGATGAAGGATCAAAGACAGAAATTCTGGCAAGAACTGCGCAAACAACAGCAGCAGTGGCAAAGCTAAAGCCAGTCTGGAGGAACAAGAACATCTCCGTGGAATCCAAACTGAAACTGCAGCACGCACTGGTCATCTCCATTTTTCTGTATGCGGGCGAGACGTGGACCCTTACTCTTGCTTAGTAGCACTTCAATCTCTGTTCTTTATTAACAAACTTATTCTTAGTTTTACTATAAACAATCTCAGTGCTGTTATACTGAAGCATAGAGTGAGTTTTCAGCTGACCTAACAGGCTGACAAGCACACGGTCTCTTTGGAGGCAGCGAATTTAATAATTTCTGAGAGTGTCCAATGAGCAACTAAATAGTACAGGGCAAAGTCCCTGGGAACTGGGGTTCACTGCTTGTTACCTGCAAAGCAAGGTTTAGACTGGCAGAGTCTCAAGGACTTTGCTGGTGAAGTGGCCAGACTGGTGTGGCAGGGAGCTGACACACAAGCTAATCTCCAGTAAAGCTCGCTTTTGCTAAGGTAGAGGGGTAACACAGTGGCTTACAAATCTGGGCTGCCCTGAGGAAAGCATCACACTAATTCATAACTACTCTGGGAGGCAATGACCTGAAAGGGAAGAGACGCTTGGAGCCTTTAAACAGAAGGCGTTCCTGGGCTCCTTGACAGGAATTGCAATCACCCTAGACAGGTTGTTGGTTTGAAAAGGCCAAGCTGGAGTTGAGGCTGTAACAAGCTCTCTGCATGTTATTTGGGTAGATGGTGTTTGTTTGTTTGTTTGTTTGTTTTACAGATGGAGTTGCCTGACACTTCCCATTATAAGACCCTGTTTACAGTTTCTTATAACATTGCCAAATTTAAACTGCTTGGGCTGAAATTTTCAATGCTGAGTGTCTGTCTCAGACTGAATTATTTTGGTAAATTTCACCTTAAACTGCTCAGCTGTTTCAGAAAACACGATTAGGGAGAAATATGTTGTTTGTCCCTGTTAAAACATTTCTTTTTACAGCTGTTTGGTTGAAAAGCTCTAGTGCCCCTATCCTTTGGAACAGGGACTCGAAGGAGAGCTGGGGTGGCTGCCCTGATGTTAGGGGTGTGCCTTTTGCTATCCCTGTGAAAATTCACCCAAATTTAGCACAATAGAATCTGGAAGGGTGTTTCCCCATGAGTTACATAAAAAACTGTATTAAAAGAACATTGAGGTTGCAAATTCAGGTATTAGGATACAGTCTTTAATTACACGATCACATTTTGTTTTTTTCCACAGAACCACTGCCTCATTCAGTGCCCAGGATGAACCTACTCTGGGGTGAATCAAATTTGTGTAGTGAAGGAGGCTGTTGTCTGTAGGATGCCTGCCTTATTTGCTGCAGAAGCTGGAAGGGATTTAAAAAACTAATAAAGGGAATATTTTTCTAACTAACGCACAAATAGCCTGTGGAACTCATTGTCACAAGATATCATTGTAGATAAGAGATTAGTAGGATTAGATATTTATATAGCTAATGAGAACAAACACAACTACATTTGATAGAGTAAAACATTATTTTAACAAGGGATAGAGGTCCTCATGTTTCAGGGCATAAACCAATCGCTATTTGTTGGGGACTGAGCAGCAATTTCCCCTATGGGCAGGTTACTCCATAATTGTTCTTTGTGAGTATTCTTGAATTTTCCCCTGAAGCTCTTGATACTGGCCACTGACCAAATGTGCCATGGGTCTGATTTGAATGGATACCCTGTGTCCCATGTTAGACTTCTGTCCCCTTCTGATCCTTGCACAAGATCAGTTTACACCCTGAAGCCTTGTTCTTAATTACCCTTCTCTTAACTTGCATAATGACATGTTACTAGAAGTCAGGCCAGTAGAAACTCCAGCTGTAGTCTGCGTCTTGGTTATTGCCTGTGTGCAGGGCCGGCTCCAGGCACCAGCTGACCAAGCTGGTGCTTGGGGCGGCAGATTGTTCGAGGCGGCATTCCGCCCAATCCTAGGGCTGCACGGCCGCTTTTTTTTTGTTCCGCTCCGGCCGCCCTGTAGGTCCTCTTCCTTCCCTCCCTGCCGACCAGAGTGGAGCCCTCGCGGCAGGCGGCAGGAGGCGGCGCAGCGGGAGGGGTCGCGTGGCAGCGCCCCTGCTGTAGCGCTGGCCGCCCCCTTCTCTCTCTCTCCCGCCCGCTCCCTCCTCCCCTCCCCCCGCAGCCGGTCCCCGCGCTCCGGTTTTTGGTTGTTTTTTTTTGCTTTGCCGTTCTGGCCGCCCCATTTTTTTTTTGCTTGGGGCGGCCAAAAAGCCAGAGCCGGCCCTGCCTGTGTGACAGTTTCAGCATGCACAGCGCTTCCTCTTTTGAGGCACTTGTGGATATGATCTTTGAGCTCTTTTGCTGCCGTTTGGACTCAGCAGCTGCAGAAGTTCCTGTAGATACAACCAGCCAACCTAGTAAATGCCTCAGTACAAAATGCTCTCGCTTCCATTGGATCAACAAAACCACTGCATTTGGAAACTCCAAATGGATCGAGTGCCTAGCTGTGGGTGCCATTGCCTGCTTAGCATCTAGGAATGCTGCCTTCGCCATGCAAATGCTGGTTCTCAGCATGTCCAGTGAATACACACACATTGCAGCAGGCATCAATGCTGGGCCTACAAATAAATATGGTTTGGGAGCTGTCTAATTGCATGACCATGCACAACATGTTTACACATCCTAATGGCCCAATCTGTCTGCCACTGAAGCAAGTGGCAGCAAGATTGGCTGCTGTGGTAGACATGATTAAATCCTGTGCTTCAGGGCAAAACCTGCAGGGATCAGGATGAAAAATTGCAAAGGTGGATTGTGGGTGGTAGGAGCCCTGCCGCTCTGTACTGCAGGGTAGCACTGTAGAAAACACAATACTGAACCTGAAACACAGCTGTTCAGATCAGACACAATAAATCCCTTCTTCCTTTCAACAACAGAACATGCAATGGGCCATGTTTTCAGAAGAGCTTGCCTCGCATTTAGGCACAAAATCAAGCCAGATTTTCAGAACGGCTGCGCACCCCGCAGCGATGTCTTGTGCAGCTTTGGCCACCACCCTTCAGCCCCCAGCATGCTGGCCTCTTTTGGAAAGCCGGCTGCTCATTTGGGTTGCCTAAATGGAAGCCAAGCGCCTTTGAAAACCTGGCCCTCTGCAGGGGTGCTTAGCCCTTTAGGACACAGGGCCAAAAATAGCTTAAGCTGGGCACTGCCCAAGTGAGGGGCTGCTTCTGAGCCTTTGATCCTGTGTAACTTGCTCAAGATCACACAGCGAGTCAGCCTAGATACAACAGCGATGGGCATTTTATGAGTGATGAATTAAATCTAGGCAGAACCAGGAGCCCTGGATCCTAGCCCCCTGCTCAAGCCATGAAACCGCAGCTAGGACTCTGATCCCGAAGCATTCTCTTGAAGCCTGCAGATCATGTGCTTGGGCAATTAAAACAGTATATAGAAATTGTTTGGCCTAGATCTCTGCACTGTGTCAGCCGTGATCATATCTAAACTCCTGATAGTCGTTAAACTACATCCCAGCCAGCACCCTCTTGCAGTCTATAGATATTAAGGTTAGGTCTACACTATGGGGGGGGTCGATCTAAGATACGTAACTTCAGCTACGTGAATAGCGTAGCTGAAGTTGCGTATTTTAGGTCGATTTACCTGGCTGTGAGGATGGCGGTGAGTCGACCGCTGCCGCTCCCCCGCCGACTCCGCTTCCGCCTCTCGCTGCGGTGGAGTTCTGGAGTCGACGGCAGAGCGATCGGGGATCGATTTTTATCACATCTACACTAGACGCGATAAATCGATCCCCGATAGATCGATCGCTACCTGCCGATCCAGCGGGTAGTGAAGACGTGCCCTAAGAAAACAATCCCAGCTGCTGCTGTTAAGATGCTTGCTATTTGCCATGTAAGCGGCAAACCTCTGAATTCCAACAACATAATTTAGCACTTAACTAGAGCTAATCAATGTTGCATTTGTGACAGACCGTTCTCACCCAGCCACTGCCACTGCAGGTCAATCTGCTGGAGATTCCACAGGGATTAGAACTTAGTCAGTGAGGAAGAAATCTCCTACTTATTATTATTCTTATTACTTATGGGCAGAAGTACCATTCAAGCTCTCTGGAAGTAAATATGGTGGTTGTTTGTAAGTGAACTGCTGGATTGATAGCCCCCTGGATGACCAAAGATCTCTATCCAGGGCAGGTAAATCGTAGATAGTGCGAGGGACCAGCCTCTAAACATAAGACGTCTCCGTCTCCATGCTCAATCAATTCTGGCCTTTCTAATGAGGCTGCCAGACTTGGGGCCAGGCAGTGCCTACTGTAGGGATGGTTTCTGTGGTGAGAACATAGTGGACCAGGGCCACACATATTTTTTTCACATTTAAATCTAAGGCTATCTCCTGTATCTGTCCTTACCTCAGCATGATGCCTTGTCTTTCCACAAGCTGTGAGTTCATAATAATTTGTATTGCAATAGCCCTTAGAAGCCCCAACTGTCAGCCACTGTAACTAAAGGAAAAGTTTCCACTTTAGTGATGAGTCATGCTGGGTTTTGTCACACGGATGTTGCAATCCCATTGGTGTTATACAAGTGGGTTTGGTTCACATTTACTTGTAGTTCCTCACGTTGCGCCTCACAAGGTGCCTTGCATAATCCTGTGAAAAGCAGATCTGATCAGACTCGTCTCAGGCTGACGCTCTGTGGTAAGGCAAAGGGCCATAGACAACAAAACCACTCGATCCCAGCCAGTAATGTGACTTCTCTGCCTCGTGATCTACAGAAAACGGGACACAGGCCAGGCCCATCTCCATAACTCAGAGCCTGGTGGTTTTCAGGCAGAAGTATTTTGTTGAAGCTCTTTCTGTGCTTTTATAGATCAGCCAGTGATAGCCAAAGGAACACAGCTAGTCCTTTAAAGATCACTAATTTGAAGTGCCTTAAAAACCACTCAAATCTGATTCCTGATCTCCCTCCTCCTCACGTCTTGCTTTTTAACAGTCACCTTGGGCTGTATTTTTTTTAAAGTGTGAAAAAACCCCATTGCTGGGGTCCTGAGTTGCTCAAGATATAAAATAGGGCCCGTTCTGCACACGGAATACCCACTGAAGTCAGAGGGTGCTCTGTGCACGGTGGGTTTGCGGAAAGAGGCCAAACATGACTGTGTTAATGAGCCTATATGTGCACAACTACAAAGGTGTCACTGTGAGATAGCGCTGGTAGGAGGAATGGTCTAGTGCAGTGGTTTTCAACCTTTTTTCATTTGCCGACTCCTAAAAAATTTCAAATGGAGGTGTGGAGCCCTTTGGAAATCTTAGACATAGTCTGTGGACCTTTGGGGTCCACATTGAAAACCACAGGTCTAGTGGATAAGTAATGGTAGTGATTTGGCTGTACTATTATATTTGAGATGGGATGGGGTGGAAACAAGGTTGTGCCCCATTTGCTTGTATGAGAGAGAGAGAGACAGAGAGAGAGAGCATAATCTGATCTAAACTGATCTCTAAATCTAATTGAAGAGAGAACATAAAGACAGACAATAACATTTATATTCATATACTTATTATGGGCATAAAGTGCTCTGAAGTTGAAAAGCGTCTGTAAGAGCTGTTAGAATACATTTCCCTAGGTTACATAACAGTGCCCAACTCAATCTTTCATGCTGTTCACTTAGGCTTATTGGATCTCAGTGCGGCATTTGATAGAGTTTGGCATAAGCTCTTAGTGAAATTCAGTGAGATGGAAATCGGTGGGAAAGTCAGATTTCCTATAGTATAGGAAAATAACAGTAAGACTAAATGCTGCTTTTTTGAAGACAAGACCAGTCAGGGTAGGAATTCCTTAGAGCTCAGTTTTAAATCCCCTTCTTTTTCCTGCTGTACTCCTGTGAACAGTCAGACTGCTTGAAATCATCTGTACGTCCATATGCAGACAATATTATGCTTCGTATCATGGATCATGAAATAGATGTTCTGGAGAATGAATTGAATGAAGACTTCAACATTATAACTAGATGGGCAAAGGAACATCAATTCCAGCTGAATCCAGCAAAAATAAAGTCCACCTACTTTACCACAACTTGTAGGAGGTTCAACTACAGGCCAAAATTGACACTAGCTGGAGAAGGTATTGCCATTAAGAGGAACCTGGTATACTTTGGAGTGACCTTGGACACAGAACTAAGATTTGGACCACAAGTCGGAAAGATGCCTGCCACTGTTGGGTAACTCACTTACGCTAAGGCTCATAGGCCTCAAAGGGAGGGCATGGATCAGCGTTCATGTTGTGCTCCCCATCAGTACCCAGCCTGGGCCAGGGAAGCTAATGATCCAACCAGGGGACCAAATTCGGAGATGAATCCTGGTCACGTGCCACCTGAGGCACGTTGCACATATGCTAAGAAGATAGGCCTCAAAGCCTTAAGCTAACTACTTAAGCTAAGTATCAGAGGGGTAGCCGTGTTAGTCTGAATCTGTAAAAAGCAACAGAGGGTCCTGTGGCACCTTTAAGACTAACAGAAGTATTGGGAGCATAAGCTTTCGTGGGTAATCTTCAGATGCAAGAAGTGAGGTTCTTACCCACGAAAGCTTATGCTCCCAATACTTCTGTTAGTCTTAAAGGTGCCACAGGACCCTCTGTTGCTACTTAAGCTAAATATCTTACAGGATGTAGGTCTATAGGTTTCTTGCATAGCTGCTACATAAAATAGCTTAAGCTATCTCTGTAGGCTATAATCTTCTATGATGTATTGCCAGTACCAACTGGGGTTCACATGTTAAGACACTGAAAACAACACACTGCTTAATAATTCGCCCAAAACTTGAATATCCATTACCTGTCTGGTCATGTACTGCTCCCGGTAATCTCACTAAGACTGATGTTGTGCTGTTGTCTGCAGTTCTCATGATAATTGGAGCAGTAAGAGACACTCCAAAAGCAATCTGTGAACAAGAGTCTGATGTTCAATTGTAGAAAAGAATAGCAAATTCAGTATAGAAACTGTCTTCATTCCCTACCTGAATGTCATCACCACTCAGGTCTGTTCAGAAATTGGAAAGCCAAATTAAGCTGAAATTATCATCTTGTTTCAAAAGGTATGTAAAGACTACTAAAGAAATGGAAGCATGTGTACACTGATGGTTCATCAGACAAATCCTTCAAGAATGGTAGTTGTAGTGTCTTCATCTAGTGGCCTCACAGAGAGAGTACAATAAAGAATGCTAGTTCAGGATACATTAGCTCAAACTATACAACCGAACTGAAAGCTATTTTCACTGCACTGCAAGAAATAAACAGGTCAAAAATAGAGGCGGATGTTGTGATGTTTGTTGACTTACAGTCGGCGATCCTCTGTTCCTTTCAAAGAAATCAGAACATTAGCAACAATGCAATTCACAAGGAGGCTCGGATGATTGGAAAGGGAGCCAATAAATTGACTTTTCAGTGCATTCCATCAAATGTTGGTGTGCATGGGAGTGAGCTAGCTAAGGACCAGGCCAAAACTGGAAGATTGAAAACTCAGGTTGGAATGACAGCTGTTGAGGATAGTCATACCCTTTCAAGGGAAATATTAGCAGAAATAAATGGTTAAAAGATTAAAGATTCGCTGATTGACATCAAAGCAACTCAGAAAATAATATCCACTATTGTGAGACTGTGGATGGGGTATGCTGCGGAAATGAAAATCAGTAGAGATGGGACCAAGATATATCCACTTGGCAAGATGTGGCAGGAGAAGGCTTTTACACCTGCTCATGCTTTTGAATGTAATATTGTAAGGAAAAGTTAAACTTTTGGATTGCATACCTTGCCTCGAGCCCTTACAAAGGACCCTGTATGAGTTGCCAAATTCATTCTCAAACTTCATGGCCTAATATGATCAAGGGACAAGACAACAACAACCATTCATTTTAGACTTAGCACAAGGAGAAATATTCAGGTACTGAGAACAGTGCATGAGAACATCACTGATGTCACGCAATAGGAATTAGGTCAGGCTGCAACACTGAGATCTGGATTACAACCCCGCCCACTCTGCGAATCTACTGGGTCCCTGACTCTGGGGTTTTGGTTTGGCCCCAGCTCTACCAGAGAACAGTACATCTTCTCTCACTGCAGCAGCTAAATATTGAGAGCAACATTTTTATACCGAAGTGAAAATAGCATTTAGGAACAAGACACACGTGGCTTAGTTCCTGGCATTGTGTGCACAAAGTGTCCTTACCGAGCTTGAAGTCAATGCTTGCATGATCTGCTTCTCTTTGCCTCAAGCAAAATAAATCAGGTTAGCCTTTGTTCTTGGCCCTTAACAAGTGAGGGACAGCTGGATACTGGAGAGATGCCTGTGTCAAGTGACACATCTTTGTGCTGTTTAGTTAAGCACTGTGTGTAGGATTGCACAGTGAAAGTTTTTAACTGCCACTGTGTGAAACTGAATGAAAGATTTTAACTGACACTTTTTTTTTTTTTTGGTGAAAAATGCAGGTTCGGGTTGACAGAAATATTTTGTGAATTCATGTCAATTTCAGCTAAATAAATCAATAAACATCCTGAAAAAAATCATAATGCTTCATTTTGGCATTTTCAAAATGAAATGTGTTTTGATTTTTCAATGCTAAACTTCCTTTAAGTTGATACTTTTTAATTTAAAATGACTCAAAAAACATTCAAAATTGAAACGACACATTTCAATTCAGGTCAAATGAACTGTTTTGTTCAACATAAAACTTTTTTTTAGGAATTGCCAGCTAACCAAAAAATCCATTATTTGCACAACTCTCTCCCATGCCCTATAATGGTTCAATCACTGACCGCAGCGCCATAAAGATTCACCAACCACCCATTTGGATTTCCTGAATCGATGCTTAATTCTTATTTAAAAACACTGGAAGAAGCTTCCGCAGCACTCAGAGATCACTAGAATGATCTTAGAAGCCGGTACATTTATTATTGACGCTGCTACTATGCACAACCATTTCCTTCAGATTAATTAAACACAGCGGCAGACTAGAACACTAGTCACAACAGTGTACCATTTTGTCTGGACCCATACGCGGCTAGCCAATAGAAAGAGAGCTCCTGACATGGCATCCCCTTTTTGCTTAACGCACACGTGCTAAAATAATTAACCCTTTAGTTGCTGGATTAAAACACTGTGTGAACACAAGGCTCCTGGGTTTTCTAGGCTCTTTTTTCTCTCCACTTCATCTGGGAGGGAAGCGTTGATGAGCTCTTACCTGGGGTTAAACCATCTGAGATTGGGGAAGAAGTTTTGAATGAGAACCCCAGCAGTGTCAAAGCGAGTGGAAATTAGATTTGTTTTTTTAAAGCCTTGCTAGCAGACCATAAAGCTGCATGCTACATAAACAGAAATAGGCAAATTCAATTGTAAAACATCTCAGTTTCAGATATTTAAGGTCATAGAATCATAGAATATCAGGGTTGGAAGAGACCTCAGGAGGTCATCTAGTCCAACCCCCTGCTCAAAGCAGGACCAACCCCCAACTAAATCATCCCAGCCAGGGCTTTGTCAAGCTGGGCCTTAAACACCTCTAAGGATAGAGATTCCACCACCTCCCTAGGTAACCCATTCCAGTGCTTCACTACCCTCCTAGTGAAATAGTTTTTCCTAATGTTCAGCTGTAGCAGGGAGGTCACCCTACTCCTGCCTCGAGGGGTTAAAACAGCCCCGGAGAGGTCTGAGGTGGGGGAAAAGCTAGGCTTATTGGGGAAGCAGCCACAGGTGAGGCCACACCCCAATCAGGACACAGCTGGCCCTATAAGATGGCTGAGGGCCAGAGACAGACACAGACACACTCTGTCTCTAGCTTCCTAGAGAAGGAAGGACCTGGCTGCTTGGGAAGCTGAGGAGGGTACCTAGGGTGGAGCAGGGCTGGGGAAGGGCAGAGGGAGCTGGGGAGCTCCAGCCTAGCAAAGCCCCAGGCTGCAGGCCGAGTAAAGGGCCCACAAAAGGGTACCAGGGCTGCAGAGGGGCAGCCCAGGAATAGGCAGAGGCAGCTAGTCCAATCCCCCTTGCGGATGATGAGTGGTTTACAAACTGCCGTCTGCCCCAGTGAGCCGGGGCTAAATGGAGACTGGCATTAGCCACTGAGGCAAGGTGGGGTTGGGGGGTTCCCCTAGGAGGGGAGACCCAGACAGAGGGGGTGCTGCAGTGGGCAGAACCCCTGGGCAAAGGGCACTGGGGTCCAGGAGGGACACGGGGGCCAGCAGCAGGCGAGATATCAGATGGCAGAGAGCGCTCCGGAGCTGGAAAAGAGCTGATTCCCTGGACATCCAGCAGGAGGCGCCAGTGAGTCGTCGTCCCGCCACACCAGCCTAGACCTCCCACACTGCAACTTGAGACCATTGCTCCTTGTTCTGTCATCTGCCACCACTGAGAACAGCCGAGCTCCATCCTCTTTGGAACCCCCCCTTCAGGTAGTTGAAGGTTGCTATCAAATCTCCCCTCACTCTTCTCTTCTGCAGACTAAATAATCCCAGTTCCCTCAGCCTCTCCTCGTAAATTATGTCCCCGAGCTCCCTAATCATTTTCATTACCCTCCGCTGGACTCTCTCCAATTTGTCCACATCCTTTCTGTAATGGGGGGCCCAAAACTGGACGCAATACTCCAGATGTGGCCTCACCAGTGCCGAATAGAGGGGAATAATCACTTCCCTCACCCAGGTCGCTGTTGTATAAATAGTAGTTGCATTATCCTAGGAAAAGTGCCTTAAATGTACTATACACAGTGACTCTGAGCCCAAGATAAATAGGATCTCAAGGTGCAGAAAACCATACCCCATTTATAATATATTCACCCTCCATCAAGATATAGCAGCCTTTAATGTGGAACATAATAATAACGTATATGGAATATAACACTTGTTATCTCAAAACACTTCAATTTAAATGCTCTACATATTGTATATAGGGATTACTTCACCCACTGCTGAAATTCAGACACCTCTGGGGTGAAAAGGCAGCAGCTAACCTCACAACATTATACAACCTTTTAGGGCAAGAAGTGATACAAAATATCCACTTGAACCTGCAGGTGGAACATACGCCGGTAGAATGCAATTACCTCGTTTGGAATTTCCTTAAGAAATGGCTACAAGGCTGTTAGGTCCCATCTGATGCTCAGCGGCCCTGTGGTATGAGTCCAGGACTGACTCAGAGAAGACTGCCACCAAATGAATAAACATAATAGTCCATCATGCCAACAACAGCGTTTTCAATAATAATACCTTCCCCGCTGCCTCCTGGGGGGTGCCGTAAGGAGAAATGAGTCAGCATCGATAAAGCACTTTGAAACCATAAAGTGCTCTAAGTGCTGCATTTTTGGAAGGAGGGAAAGGGAAGAACAATTTTATATGGGATGGTAGAGAGTATCTACTGTAAGTAGGCAGCATGTCATTACCCGAGTTGAATTTCTGCTGCATAACTTCCCAAAGCGGCCAAATGGCTGTTTCAGAGGTTCTCTCCCCCACATCTGAACAGCACGCTGGAGTCAAGTTCATCCTCGTTTTAAATTAAGTCCTGAGGTGATACAGCCCATTTATGGTGCCCAGTCATTGACCAAGAGGCTTTTTCCTTTACTCCATGCTTTGTTTTATGGTAGGAAAGATGTTTGTAAAGCCAGACAAAGCCTTCACCTTTGTCATGGGAGATAGTGCTTTTAGTCACATTGTAAGAAATACTTGACTAGCTTGGTCTTCAGGGTTGTCTTTATGCTGCACACGATGGCACTCAGCCCGTCAGCACAATGACAGGGCTAGCACTCACATCGGCCGGCTCCTCTTGCACAGACCGTGCCAAGTGAGCTGAGGACAAGGAAGCAGAGGGACTATGACACAACTAGGCAGAATTGTTCCTGCTGGGCTAGCCACACTATTTCCTTTAACGTCATCTCCACTGTTTTTCTACTACTGACGTGACAAACAGTCACAATCTTCTGAGACATTCAGGAAGCGTTGTGTTTACTGCTCAAGCCGGAGGTGGGACAGACCTTTCTCACCCACGCTTTGCCACGCAGATGCCTGTCAGTGTCTGCCAAATGTTTGCTGAGTGAACTGAGTCAGGGAACCAAACCAATGGGGCTGGTTTCCTTGAGCAAATATTGAGGTAGAAGAGGCACATACGGCTGAAGCGGAGCTTGGAAAACATGGATAGAGTAGAACAAAGTGCCGCAAATCATGTAAATCAGAAATTCCTTCCTGCCAGGGCAGGCTATAGGCCTGAAACTGATCATAGCCCAAAGGCCAAGAAATGACCAACTTCCATAGCTGCTAAATCTGGGGGGTGGGGTTGGGGGAAGGGGCTTTTTTTTGCTACATAATGACAATGCTGTATGAAAGTGGGGATGGATGGACCTTTGTCTCCCCTAGTGGGGCTGATCCACATAAGAGGTGAATGAGTCTACTACAGTTGCCAGCTAGGGAGCTTCAGTCCAGATCCTCACAGGTCTATTTGCACCTAATTGTTCATACTTGCAGCTGTATAAGGCCAGGTTCAAATCCCACTGTTGGAATCAGTTACAAAGGGATGTGGGGTGGGAAATGGTGCTCAATGCTTTAGGAGTAGCAATCGCTTGTTTAAGCAGTGGTAGATTCCAGAGGCCATGTTTGGATCTGGATTAGATTTAGACTAGAGTTTCAGCGTTTGGGGCCAGATTAAATGATATTGCAATTCTAAGCACTGACATAAATCTGCAACCCAAAATGCCAGAAATAGCATGCGATCAGCTGTTCGTACAAGATTCACACCATCCTCAGTACACGGAGAAACTGCTGTAGGCAACGTCTGTTACAGAACCTGGCACCCACTGTAGTCCTGGCTGAATTTCACCTCCCATTCCAACTCCTCATTTCCCCCCTTCCATTGGGAATCAGTTGCTCATAAATTTCAGTTCTTTCTCCCAAAGTCTGAGTGACATCTGTTGAGCCATGTAGGAGTTGGTGGCATGGGGAGGTAAAACATAATCTCTCCAAATGTTCCAGTCAGAAACTGTGTGCTCTGGTAAAGCCGGTATACGGGCCTAGGGTGTAGGCTGTCTGGCCTAGTGGTCATAGCTGAGCTGGGATCTGCACATCAGGGACGGTAGTCGCAGGAATCACAAAAGCCAGATTCAGTAAGCAAGCGTCGGAGTCAGAGTCAAGCTGGGGTCAGAGAGTGAAGATCAGAGGCAGTACCAGGGTGGAATCAGGAGGCAGGAATCAGGGTCAGAGACCAGCGATCAGAGATAGTTCCAGGCAGGAATCAGGAGGCAAGAGTCAGGCTGAGACCAGAAGACAAGGTAATGTCTGGACCCACAGCGGATCAAAGTCGGCGTGGTTGCCCAGACAACTTCCTGGGCCACTCACTGGGGTTAAATGGGGTGCTTGGCCAATCAGAGGTCCATGGGGTACTGTCACTCTGGCTGCCTTGGGTGGCACTTCCAGTGACGCTCATTCTCCACAGGGCTCCCTGCTAGGTAGGGCTCTGCATTGCTTCCCAGTAGTACTGTGGGACCGTCAACTGTTCCCAGCCCTGCAGACCCAGGTTCTAGTCCATGGAGTTTTACATCCAGAAACTGGGCTTAGTTTGTGGAGCTTCTCGAGTATTGTAAAGGAAACCAAGATTGAAGAAAATCCATTCAATGTTATTAAAGTCACCATTGTTATATATTTGCAAGACAATGGCATCTACAGGCAAAGGCCCTGTGGTGCGAGGTCCCTGCATGGCATACTATCTAAACAGACAAGCCAAAGGGTGGGAGCCAAGAAATATTATCCCCAGTTTATAGATGGGGAATCAAAGCACAGCGTGATTAAGGGTGTACCTACACTGCTCTGACTGAGGTTTGACCCCAAGCCCATCTTCCATCCACACCCAAATCACTCTGACTGGGGTCAGCAAGCTCTGGGGACCCAGGTCCTAGAACCCTGCTAGTAGGTGGGTCAGAGCCCAAGACCCACTGTGTCGCGGGACCAAGCCCTGTCATTTTGCCGTGTGGTCACAGCTCAAGTCACAGACCCCAGTCAGATCAGAAGGGCAGTATGGATGTGTTAGCCTGGCGGTGAGACCCGTGTCCAGGTTTACAATGCAGTGTGGAGGCTCAAGCATGGACTTGGAAACACTGATTTCACAAGACCAAATCCCACATATATCGACTTAGTGTGCAGTGTAGACATACCCCCCATAAGTTGCCCACAGTCATAAAGGAAACCTGTGCAGAGCTGGGATTTAAACCCAGCTCTCCAAAGTCCCCATCCAATTCCTTACCTACGAGATCATTCTTCTGTGTGAACATTTACAACTGCCACTTTTGCACATTCCAACTTTTCTACCTTTTTTCCTTCTTCTCCTTCTCAAATGCATATTAATGATGATTGGGTTGAGGTTACCCTATTTCAGAACACTTCAGTTAGTGGAGCTTGAAGTCTCACATATCAAATAGTTTAACATCAAGGAACGTACAAGGTCATTTAGGGTCACCCAGAGTTGCTAGGACAGAGTGCCTGCCAAGTTTATAAACTAGATCCCACCACCGTAGCATTTAACTTCAGAAAGAGGAACTACACAAAAATGAGGAAGATAGTTAAATGGAAATTAAAAGATACAGTCACAAAAGTGCATGGACACTTTTTTAAAACACCATAATAGAAGCTCAAATTAAATATATACCCCCAAATAAAAACACATAGTAAAAGAATGTTTAAAAGTGCCACCATGGCTAAACAATAAGGTAAAAGAAGCAGTTAAAGGCAAAAAGCATCCTTTAAAAATTGGAAGTCAAATCCTACTGAGGAAAACAGAAAGGAACATAAACTCTGGCAAGTCAAGTGTTAAAGTATAATTAGGAAGGCCAAAAAAAGAATTTGAAGAGCAACTAGCAAAAGACAAAAATTAACAGCAAAAAAAATTTAAGTACATGAGAAGCAGGAAGCCTGCAAAACAATCAGTGGGGTCACTGGATGATTGAGGTGCTAAAGGAGCTCTCAAGAAATATAAGGCCATTGCGGAAAAGTTCATTGAATTCTTTGCATCAGTCTTCACTGCAGAGGATGTGAGGAAGATTCCTACACCCAAGCCATTCTTTTTAGGTGACAAATCTGAGGAACTGTTCCAGACTGAGGTGTCAGTAGAGAAGATTTTGGAATAAACTGATACATTAAACAGTTATAAATCACCAGGACCAGACGGTATTCACCCAAGAGTTCTGAAGGAACTCAAATATGAAACTGCAGAACTACTAACTGTGGTTTGTAACCTATCGCTTAAACCAACCTCTGTTCCAGATGACTGAATGATAACTTATGTGACTCCAATTTTTAAGAAAGTTCCAGAGGTGATCCTGGCAATTACAGGCCGGTAATCCTAACTTCAGCACCAGGTAAATAGGTTGAAACTATAGTAAAGAACAGAATTATAGACACATAGATTAACACGATATGCTGGGAAGATTCAACAAGACTTTTGTAAAGGGAAATCATGCCTAACCAATCTATTAGAATTCTTTAAGGGGTCAACAAACATTTGACAAGAGTGATCCAGTGGATACAGTGTACTTGGACTTGCAACAAGCCTGTGACAAGGTCCGTCACCAGAAGTTCTTAAGCAAGTAGGCAGTCATGGGATAAGAGGGAAGGTCCTCTCATGAATCAGTAACTGGTTAAGAGATAAGAAACAAAGGGTAGGAATAAATGGTCAGTTTTCACAGTGGAGAGAGGTAAATAGTGCATTCTTCCAAGGATCTGTACTGGGGATAGTGCTGTTCAACATAGTCATAAATTATCTGGAAAAAGGGGTAAACAGTGAAGTGGCGAAGTTTGCAGACAATACAAAATTACTCAAGATAGTTACGCCCAAAGTAGACTGTGAAGAGTTACAAAGGGATCTCACAAAACTGGTTGATGGGGCACAAAAATGGCAAATGAAATTCAATGTTGATAAATGCAAAGTAATGCACATTGGAAAACATAATCCCAATTATCCCTACAAAATGATGGGATCTAAATTAGCTGTTACCACTCAAGACTTGGATTCATTGTAGATAGTTCTCCAAAAACATCTGCTCAATGTGCAGCAGCAATCAAAAAAGCAACCAAATGTTAGGAGCCATTAGGAAAGGGATAGATAATAAGACAGAAAATATCATCATAATAAATAATAATATAATCACTATATAAATCTATGGGATGCCCACACCTTGAAAACTGCATGTAGTTCTGGTCATTCCATCTCAAAAAAGATATATTAGAATTGGAAAAGGTACAGAGAAGGGCAACAAAAATTATTAAGGTTATGAAGCAGCTTCCATATGAGGAGAGATTAAAAAGACTGGGACTTTTCAGCTTGGAAAAGAGACTGCTAAGGGAGTATATGATAGAGGTCTATAAAATCATGAGTGGTCTGGAGAAAGTGAATAAGGAAATGTTATTTACTTCTTCACATAACACAAGATCAGGGATCATCCAATGATATTAATGGGCAGCAGGTTTAAAACAAACAAAAGGAAGTATTTCTTAACACAATACACAGTCAACCTGTAGAACGTGTTGCCAGGGATGTTGTGAGGGCAAAACTATAATGGGGCTCAAAAAAATTAGATACGTTCGTGGAGGATAGGTCCATCAATGACTATTCCCAAGATGGTCAGGAATGCAACCCCGTTCTCTGGATGTCCTCAGCCTCTGACTGCCAGAAGCTGGGAACGGGCGACAGGGGATGGATCATTTGATGATTACCTGTTGTGTTCATTCCCTCTGAAGCACCTGGCACTGGCCACTGTCGGAAGACAGGATACTGAGCTAGATGGACCATTGGTCTGACCCAGTATAGCTGTTCTTACTTAGTGTGTTTTTGTAACTACTGCCTCCTATAGACCGAGTATCAGCTCAGTGGCAGGATATCATAACCCTCTTCCAGTAGTTTACTAAAGACTTAGGGCTGGTCTACCCAAGGGAGGGGGATCGATCTAAGATACGCAACTTCAGCTACAAGAATAGCGTAGCTGAAGTCGACATATCTTAGATTGACTTACCTCCCGTCCTCATGGTGCGGGATCGACGGCCACGGCTCCCCCGTCGATTCCGCTTCCACCTCTCACTCTGGTGGAGTTCCGGAGTCGACGGAGAGCGCGTTCGGGGATCGATTTATCGCGTCTAGATGAGACGTGATAAATCGATCCCCGATAGATTGATTACTACCCGCCGATCCAGCGGGTAGTGAAGAGGTACCCTTAGTCCTAAAACTACTACATAAATATGAATGTTGCATAGGTTACTGTTGGTATTCACATCAGGGATGTGAAAATCATTACTTCTAGAAGTAATTACAAAAAAAAATCTGTTCTCAGTTACAGCTTATAAAAATGGCATTGCTTTGGACAGCAAAATTTGGTCCACTGTCTAATAAAGCATAGACAAATTATATCTTCCTTTAAATCTGTGCAAATTCAATGGGATTGTAGGGGAACAACGGAGGAGAGAATGTAGCCAAATTCACACCTGGTTTAAGTAAATGTAACTCTATTAATTCCAGTTTATTTTTATAAATTCCAAATTAGCATGAATCTCACCCATTTCATTTGGATTGAATATACAGATACTTCTAGCATAAAAGAAAAATGCAAGGCATTGCATTTGGGGAGATTATTATTACAGCATTTTTTCCCAGACAGAAATCCATGTTCGAATAGTGCTGAATAGTTCAAATTTCACTGTTCAAGTGGTGAAGAGTTTATTCAACACTTAAGGAGGTGAAATGGCTAGAAAATGTCCATTGAAATTAAATTTCAGTGAAAAATGGAATATTTTCACACAAATGTTTGCAAACATTTTTTTCTGTTTTCTGTTTTCCAGCTCTACTTACATGAGATTTTTAAAAGATATAAATGTTAATATTTGCTATTGATTTTAATTTTTTAAATTCAACTATAGGGCAGAACAAATTTAAATCTTACACAAACTATCGTAAAGAGAGTAAGAAAGAAAAACTTCCACGGATTGCTCATAGAGGTCCCACTCTGATGACGGGCAGATTTCCCTCAACTCCCAAAGAAATAAGTGGGAATGGAGGTGCTGAATTCTCTCATAGGAGCCAGGTCCATATTGTGGCCCAGTTACAAAGTTACAGTTATATATTCGCCACAACACATTTTTGTAATGGTTTGTGCCATGAGTCATCGCCAGGGTCTGAATGCTTGACTTTCGGCACAGACTTACCACTGTAAGTGCTAACTCCATTAGCTGGCAGCAGTAGCAGGTATTACCTTCTGTGTGGCCAGCCACTAGAGGGGGACCCAACACTCACTTTAAAATCATGTTATATTTGCATCATAAAGTAGCATTTATCCCTATGACCCATACAAAAAACTTTCATTTATGTAGCACAAACTTCACCCATCACTCCTACAAACAGTGAGGTGAAACAATGTAGCTGGTTCATAGAGCACAGCAACATTGTAGAGGTGTTTAGGACAAGAAGCGAAGAAGCCCTCGTGCAATTGAAATGGCAAAGAGGAATCTAAGTAGGAAGAATTTATATACCTGAATGGGAATCTCTTCAGGACACAGGGCTGCTCTACACTGGGGGAGGGGGGATCGATGTAAGATACGCCACTTCAGCTACAAGAATAGCGTAGCTGAAGTTGATGTATCTTATTTAGACTTACCTCGGGTCCTCACAGCACGGGATCGATGGCCGCGGCTCCCCCGTCGACTCCGCTACCGCCGCTCGCCCTGGTGGAGTTCCGGAATCGACGGTGAGCGCATTCGGGGATCGATATATCGCATCTAGATGAGACGCGATATATCGATCCCTGATAGATCGATTACTATCAGCCGATTCTGCGGGTAGTCTGGACGTACCCACAAGGGTTAATTCCTCTACTCTGAGGGGAGAGAACTCTTGGCTACAGCTGGGTGAATAGAGGATTTTTTTGGTTCACAGAAAATCAGGGGGGAAATTGTTTCAAGTTAAACTGAAAACAAATTTTTCTCAAATTGTTGGTGAATTGAAAATTCAAAGTTTGAGGTTGAACAAAATGTTTCGTTTGACCCAAAACAAAACATTTAATTTTTGAGCATTTTTTAACCTTCTGAACATTGCTTAAATAAAATTAAAGGAAATGTCTATGCAAAACAAGCATTTTGAATCCAAATGTTAAAATGTCAAAATGAAACATTTCAAATCATAAAAAAAAAAAAATGTTGTTCTGCCACCACCACCAAAATGATGTGGTGAAATTGACAGGAATTCAGACGCGTTTGGTGCCACTGAATCTACATTTTGTACAGAAGAAGTTTCAGTTGAAGAATTTCACCCAGCTCCAGTTATAACCTTCTGTTCCAATAAGTCACAGAATGCTACTGAACTAACCAAATGTGTGACTAAGCCCATGTCTACACTTCGGGTGCTGTAGCCATACAACTGTGACCCAGTAGTGTAGGCGCAGACGACAGCAACAGAGAGGTTTTTCCATTGCTGTAGAAACTCCACCTCCTTGAGCCACAGTAGCTAGACTGATGGAAGCATTCTTCCATCATTATAGCTGCGTCCCCACTGGGGGGCTAGCTCAGCGTAGCTATCGTGCTCAGAGGGGTGGATTTTTCGCATCCCTGAGTGCCACTGCTGTGTCAAACTAAGTTTTCAGTGTAGACCCAGCCTCAGTGAGCCGGCAAAGGAGCACACAGACAGTACACAAGCATATGAAATATTCCATTACTGCAGAAGGTAGTTGTGGGCACACTCACAAGCTGGTCTGTAACAGCAGTGGTTTTCAAAGTATGGGTCGCGACCGAGTACTGGATTGCAGAATATTAAGCACTTGGTCACCTGCAAATTTAAAATGTCATGATCTCTTAAAATGTCTTTCATTACAGTTTTAAAATAACATAATCATTTAAATGTCAAACTTTTTTTTTTCTGGTCAGACATTTGTTTGCAGAGAGTTTCTTATGCACTGTGCACTACACACGTACACAGCAGAGTCGTTTTGATTGTAATCACCTAATGAGGCTGCTTTCCGCACACTGTCAGTTTTGTTAATGCTGTGAAGACTCAAGTTGCGAGGCTTAACCAACAAACCTTCATCCTGAAAAATGGATCATTTTGCAATAAGAAAAAAGTTCAGAAACAGTCATCATCAAATCCATCTTCATCTGAAAATGAAAAGTGTAAGTACGTCGTCTGCAACAGAAAGTTCTAGTAATAATGGACAGACTTCTGCCATGTCGACCTCATTTGAACCACCTACTAAAAAGAAAACCAAATTGTGAACAAAGTAACATAATGATGCTCTTTTAAATAAGGTTTCATCAATTTGTGCTAATGCAAACCGAGCTCTAAAACTGCAGGGTGTTATTTGCAGTGAGGTGTTTGCAAATGAGAGTTTAAAACCGTCAAAGTGAAAAAGATTTAGAAAGAAAACACAGCAAACTCACTGATAAGCCTCTTGCATATTTTCAAAGGAAGCAACAGGAATTAGTTATCAGCGCAAGTTCTTAGTCGGTCAGCTACTTTGAATGGTAAAGCACAACTGGCATCATATTTGGTTGCATACCATATGGCAAAAGAGAAAAAGGCCCATATGGTTGCCAAAAAACGTATTCTTCCAGCATCTCTGGATATGATGCGTACAATTTTCGATGAGAAGTCTGCTGAAAAATGGAGAAATATTCCTCTCAGTGATAACACAGTGTCTTGGCAAATATGTAATATTGCAGAGCATTTGGAAGCCCAGATTATTATTCAGTTACAGTCAGCCGGGGATTTTGCTATCCATCTTGACAAGAGTACTGTTATTTCAAATTGTACAACACTGTTAGTTTCTGTGAGGTATGTTTCGCAAGTTGACTTTATGGAAGATTTGCTGTCCTGTCTGACTTTACCAACCAATACAACAGGAGCCCAGATATTCGAAGCACTACATGACTGCGTGGTTGGAAAATACAAATTGAATTGGGCTAATTGCAAAGGAATTACAAGTGATGGTGCAGCAAATATGAGAGGTAGGAATAGCGGAGTTGTGAAAAAAATATCTGAGGCAGCTAGTAATGGTGTTGTTTGGGATCACTGTTTCATTCACCTTGAAGCTCTGGGGTATTTCCCCAGATCTTATGGCAGTACTGAAGGAAGTGGTGAAAATTGTTAATTTCATTAATGGAAGGTCACTGAACAGCAGGCTTGTTGTAGTGTTATGTTCAGAAATGCAAGCATTTTGAGTATACTCATTTAATGTTACAGGGCAGGGTGCTTACAAGGGTGTACAAGGAACAAGATGCACATATTTCTGGAAGAGAAACAGTCTAACTTGTTTGATGATGACAGTTGATTAATAAAGTTGTCAGATCTAGCTGACATTTTCTCAATTTTAAACGAATATGAAGTTGTAAGGAAGAGGCAATGATTTGTTTCGACGCTGTGAACAGATACAAGCATTCCAAAAGTCATTAGCACTGTGGCAAGCACAACTGAAAAGTAATCTTCCGAGTGACTACATGTTTCCAACATTGGTACAACACACCAGCATCAGTGGAAAAAAAAAAGGGAATGAAATGAGGAGTATCATACAGTTATATCTCACTGCTCTGTCTGATAATTTTAGTTGCTACTTCCCTGCAAAGAGGTTTGAAAATTTGAAGGAAAAGCATTGGATGAAAGATCCTTTAGCTTTTGAAAATCTTGAATCAATAACGGAGCTAAACTTGATGCCTGGGCTAGAAAAAGAGCTGCTGCAACTCACCTGTGATAGCACACTCAACACATGCCACTGGTCATTGAATTTGTCATTGTTCTGGATAAGTGTTTTCAAAGAATAACCGCTGTTAAGTAAGATTAGTGTTCTGTTGTTGCTACGGTTCACAACAACCTACATGTGCAAACTGGGATTTTCAGCTTTGACAAGGTTAAAAACAAAAGAAAGACGCTGACTCAACAGTGCACCTGATATGTGGACTTTCATCTTGTGATCCAGTTTGGAACAAAATCATGAACAACAGGCAGGCCCACCCCGGTCACATTAAGTAAGTGAAACTCAATCTGATTGTCGTTTTTATTGTATTTATATTGTATTTAAAAATGTTTTACAAGTAACGATGTCTAATTTTAGTTATTACTTTAAGGGAAGTGGTTCAAGCTAGCATGTATTGCCCTTTATTGTAATTTTATAAAAACTTTAGTCAGAAGATATTACTGTTTTGGGTCACAGAGATAAGTGTTTTTCTTCAACTGGGTCATGAGAAAAAAAAGTTTGAAAACCACTGTGCTACAGCACCACAAAAGGTTTCACCACTATTGATCATGACTAGTTCAACCCCTCAAGCCAGAGGCAGAAAACACAAAGACCTCTGTACTTGTGGTGAGGTAGTGAGGCAAGAGGTTCAGATTCTCTTCTCACACTGGTAATATATCAGTAACTGATGTTGGTGAAATATTTCATTAGTGAGGCATGAGGTCTTCACCATAATGAAATATTTCACTAACATCTGGTTTAATTACAGGGACGCTTTCCAAGTGGTTTTGGACAATAAATTTTAGTAAGTCTAATAGGAATAGGATTGTAGTTGTGGCTTTTTTAAAAACATTCCCTGGCAGGGCTAGAAAACCAAACACTTGCTGCCTTTGTGTTAGTGAATGAGTGAGAAACAGAATGATCCAAATGGCCAAGCTGTCTGAATGGCAACAAGGAAACTAAGAGCTTAACTGCTGAAAATGAATAAGATTTCTAAAGTCCCTTCAGTATTCGTTATCTAGGACCTGATCCTGCTGCAATTGAAGTAAGTGGCAAGACTGGATTCTCCAACAACGTGAGTCCAGAGTAACTCCATTTAAGTCAACAGACTTACACTGACGTAACACCAGTGTGAGAAGAGAATCTGAACCCACTGAGAATGCTTGTGATCTCACACTTGCTTTACACCAGTGTAACTCTGACTTCAGTGGAATTACTCTTGATTTATACCAATGTAGGAGATCAGAACTGGGGCAAGGGATTGGGGCGTGGGGTTGGGGTGCAGACTTACCTCCGGTGTCTCCCGGTCAGCGGCACAGCCGGGGTGCACCGCAGACCACGCTGCGCCCCGGAAGCACCCAGCAGCAGGTCTGGCTCCTAGACAGACACGCGCAAGCAGCTTCATGTGACTCTCACCCGCAGGCACACACACACACCCAGTTCCCATTGGCTGGTTGCCAGCCAATGGGAGTGCGGAGCCGGTGCTTGGGGTAGGGGCAGCATATGGATCCCCGTGGCCCCCCTGCCTAGAAGCCAGACCCGCTGCTGGCCACTTCCGGGGTGCAGCGCAGTGTCGGAACAGATAGGAACTAGCCTGCCTCAGCTGGGCAGCACCACCAACGGGACTTTTAACGTCCCAGTCGGCAATGCTGACCAGAGCAACCCAGTGCCTTACATGCCGCCACCCAGTACTGGGTCACAACCTGAACTATGAAAAACGCTGCCCTATGGGAGCAGGTTCCCCTGTGTCATGGATCTCTCACCCAGGCCCACAAGGGTCAGGGGAAGCCCCTATGATCCAACCCTCCACCTAATAGCCTGCTGACAATAGCTTACATAAGACCTAGAAAGCCCAGCCCCAGTATGAGACTCCTCCCCTGAGGTCCAGTTGGAGGCGTTCCAGAGCAGCTGATTGGCCCGCTGGCCCTACTTAAACCAGCAGCAGGAAGACTGGAAGTTGACTGTGCAATTGGGCTCTACTCTGATCTGGACTGTGTGTGCTACCTACTCCCCTGGCTTGACTCCTGGCATCTGACTTCTTGCTTATGACCTCCAGTTTGTCTCCAGCCTCTGACACCCTGGTATCCTGACCCAGCTCACTCTTGTCCCCTGTCTCATGACTGCAAACTCTGGCTCTGACGACTAGGTCTGGCCACACATGACCTGGCTGTGTCACCCTGGTTGCAATCTAGGGATAGATGCTAATCTTTTATGTTGCATGTTTATTCTGGCCAGCATCTAAAGCATAAGACATAACACATAGTACATAATATCTGCAAAGATATGGTCCACTCGGGCTTCGTGCTGTACAAACCGGTTCGTCTTTAGATTCTCCATTGGCAATTGTGTTCTGGTTGCTCCACTTCTATTGGTCTGACAAGAATTCTGTCCTTCAAGTGTCAAATTGAAGACGCTTCCTGGTGGGAAGTGGAGTGGCGGGAGCAAAAAGGAGTTAAGGTCAGACAGGACCTGATAATATCTTGGAAGATGTGGGGGGAAATGGCAGTCCTTTTCCTCCTTTGTTCCAGTTTCTAATTTTGACGGAGTCTCTTTTACTGTCTGCCTTGAACTGCACAGCCTTTGGCCTTGTCACCACCTTTTTTTGCTTCCTATTGTCCCTGGCTCATTTTCCTCTTCTCCCTCCCCTGCTCCAGGCTCACTTTGCTCTGCCTCTGAAAGAAAGAAAAAAACATTTATCTTCATCCCACATCTCTTCTCTCTGTCCTTATTTCGTGCCGATTCCCATGGTATCTGACTTGCCTTCTAAAAACCATCCTGACTCCCTTCTCCCCTATCTCATGGAGCTTGCTTATTGATTTCACAACCTTATGTTCCTCTTCTCCGGCTCTCTTGCCAATTTCCCCCTCCCATCTGGCTTAATTTGAAGCCTTTCAGGTTTTCTTACTTAAAAACGAATCTATTTTTGAGCAAAAAATGGGATTATTTTTGCTCAAATGTTTTTAAGCAAAGAACTCACTTCTTGAATTTAAGATTTGTCTGGATAAAGACGTTTTGCATATTTTGATGCAAACCCAGCTGCTCCAGAAAGACTGTGGGAAAGGAATTTTCCAGTTGCAAATGTTGATATTTTGTTTTTTCTAACAAAACTTTCTCCTACATACTCAGATCAGTTTTGTCACTACTACCCAAATGTGTGCTGGCAGGTAATGCCCGTGTTCTGAGTCCTATCACATGAATGTAAATGATAACACGGTTGCATTTATTTTGATCTCATTACTCTGAGTGAAGACTTCTACAATATTTAGATGTGATAGGGTCTAATCACGCAGCTCTCCCTTTGATGTTAATAGAGGATGTTTTGCTTGTAGTTCACAAGCACTAGCACTCTTTGTACTCCTATCCCATCTGATCATCTTCAAAGCACCTTACAAGCATTAGTGAGTTATACTTATAAGATTTAGTATGTAAATTTATATTTCTGACTGATAGGGAAACTGAGGCATAAAGGTTAACCTTGCTGCATTCAGAGATATATTTAACACTCACCTCTTTGCTCAGGCATTCCCATCATAGTCATTCATTAAAAAAACTCTAAGTCTGCTTCTTGGTGGCAGGGAAAGGAGAGACAAAACACTTCTCTTTTAGTTAATGGGAAGCAGAGAGATACTGTAGTGGTGAAGGCCTGGAGGGACGGACCCCATTAAACACAGCTCTGCTGGGAGTGATGGCTTATCAATCCTTTTGTAACTAAGGGCTTAGCCACACCAAAGAGGTGTAAATTCTAGTGTGCACAAGCGTATCACACGCTAACTGGACCATGTAGGCATGGTTGGCATGCACTAGAAGTTCAAACAGTACCGCATGAAGTGGTACTAGGGAATTTTCAGCGCACGCCAGAAGGGTCCACATTCGCCAGTTGGCGCACACTAGAATCTACCCCCGTCTGGTGCAGACAAATGCACCGTGTAGACAAGTGTGACACCCCATGGAGTAAGTAGGGTCGTGTGGCACCTCACCACCACCTCCCGTTAGCCTGAAGCAGCCCTGTCTGGGTCTATTATGGATCAGCTTCCTGAAACCATCAGCCTCTGGCAACACAAGCACGGCCTTCCAGGCCGCCCTCTCTCTGTATAGGTAGCGATAGGCCTATCCAGTGAATGCTCATCGAATGACCTGTTGTTCCAAAAGGAACAGTACACACCAGCTTGTGAGCTTTAGCTCCGGACTGGCACCTTGCTTAACCCCACAACACTGAGATCGAGTTATAGTGAAAACCAGAATAAGTTTCTTCTCAAAGATTCAAGTAATAGTGAGTAAGCATCCGGGAAACAAACGGTTTCCTATCAAACGAAATCACAACATGCTCTCTAAAGCAAGGGTGGGCACACTTTTTGGCCCGAGGGCCACATCCGGGTTGCGAAACTATATGGAGGGCCGGGGAGGGAAGGCTGTGCCTCCCCAAACAGCCTGGCTCCCGCCCCCTCCCACTTCCCGCCCCCTGACTGCCCCCCTCAAAGCCCCCCACCCATCCAATTCCCCCTGCTCCTTGTCCCCTCACCACCCCCTCCAGGACCCCCCGCCCCTAACCAACCCCCCCCAGAACCCCAACCCCATCCAACCTCCCCTTCTCCCTGTCCCCTGACTGCCCCAACCCCTATCCACACTCCTGCCCCCTGACAGGTCCCCCAGGACTCCCACGCCTATCCAACTCCTCCTGTTCGCCGTCCCCTGACCGCCCCCTCCCCGAATCTCCACCCCATCCAACCACCCCCTGTCCCCTGACTGCCCCCCAGGCCCTCCTGCCCCTTATCCAACCTCCCCACTCCTTGCCCCCTTACCATGCCGGAGCCAGCCACACTGCCGTGCCGCCCAGCAGGAGCGGCGGGCCAGAGAGCTGGCGGTGCAGTGTCCTGAGACTGCGGCAGGGGGGGGAGGAGGGGACAGCAGGAGAAGGCCAGGGGCTAGCCTCCCTGACCAGGAGCTCAAGGGCTGGGCAGGAGGGTCCCGCAGGCTGGATGTGGCCTCCGGGCCGTAGTTTGCCCACCTCCGCTCTAGAGGCTAAACTAACAAGCTAACCTCCTGGCTAAAGAAGTTTTGTCTCACCCAAAATTCTTTTCAGCATTTTCAACCAAGCCTGGCTGAGTCCCCTTTTCCATTCAGCAGAACTGCTGTCTTTTTATGTCCTCAGTGAAGAGTACCTGGGTGACTTCTCTGCCTCCCAAATATAGTCAAGCAAACCTTTTCTCTCACACTTTTCTCTTCTCTCTGAAGTTCTCACTATCCTTTGTTTGTATTCAGTTCAGACGCGTGACATGAAGCCCACTGTGAATGAGACAATATTCAGGTTACATGTGAACAGACAGATGAACAAACGTCTCTTGTTCAAAAGAACACCCTGTTTTTCACCTTTGCTGGTGACCAGCACCTACAGCCTTTCAGGGTATACACAGAACTCCTTACATAGTATTTGCACAGACATGTCACAATGATTTTGATGACCAGAGTGACACAGGCTTTTATTCAACACCTGACATGAAACTCTTTGATGAACAAGAATGTACACACCAGACCCAAGAGAGGCTGTGACCCTACTTGGTGTTAAGAGGTTCTTGGGTCACAGCAAGTCCTTAGTAAAAATAGAAGGGAGCTAGCAGGTCATCTAGACCAAAGATTTCAAGCCTGAGTGACACCGAAATCCATACAGAGATACCAAAATAAATGGCCTAGTTTTCAGAGATGTTGAACACTTGCCATTCGTATTAGTTTCAAAGGGAGCTGTAGATGCTGAGCACTGCCAAAAAACAGGGCATTTATTTAGGTGTCTTAACTTCAGGCAACTAAATTTGAAATGTTGCCCCTTGACCAGTCCCTGGCTGATGCAGGATTGTACGTTACGGTACAATCTCTAACATTTTGTCCAGTTTGCAATGACCCAAGTAATGAGGTTTCCACCACTTCTCTTAGGAGACTCTTCCACACTCTGGTAGCATTCGTGGTTGAGATGTTTTTCCTGATATTCAACCTAAATTTCCTTTCCTCAGTTTCATTCAGTCCCACTTGTTTGGTTCAGCTTGGATTGCTCCAGCCATGGCTCAGAGGGGGAGAGGGGGCACATGTGTTAGTTACATTCCTTCACATTGTGCTAAGAGTGAGAACCTGAGAGTGGAAGTGACTTGGCTGTTTTCATTATCCAAGTGGAGAGAAAAGCACCAAGGAAACAACACCGACTAAACAGGAAAAAGAATGTTAGCATTTTAAAATTCTCTTAGTTTTAAAGGAAGATGGGGCCAAACCAAACCCCTGGGTTTTGGGGAAGTGCAGATAGTGATGTGGCTAAGATATCAGAGTGCCAATGACCATAGTGTGGCAGTGAACCAAGGAACGTAAGATCCAAATCCATGCAGACATATCAAGTGGAACTCAAGTCCAAAGCATGATGATGTTCGAAGTCTTTCTAGCTATCTGAACCAGAGACACGAACATCTGGACTTCATGGGTCAAGGTCATGTCTAGTCCTTAGTTATCTGAGGTCATAAGACTAACAGCAGTAAGAAAATTAAAAAACAGAGAGGCCAAATCCTGTAGTGTTTACTTAGGCAAATCTCCCATTAACTTCATTTGGAGTTAGATTGGACCTATGATGTTTGTGTCCGTGTGTCCTTTTAGCTCCTTTAACAAAACTCTGACTTCAGTCTCTATGCCCACCTGTCTCCCCTCATGCCTGGTATCTGCCCTTTGCTTATACTTACACTGGCTTTTTGGGGAAATCTCCCACCAGTTGCCCTGGCTTTGGTGCAGCTCCACCTGTAGCAGTGACATATAGGGCATTTTTAGCACTAAGCCTGAGGTGAACTGGTAGAACGATATGGTGAAAATAGAACAGTTCATGTGAGTGGCCAGGGTCAGGGAACGAGCTTTAGAGATGATAAAAATACATGACATGTCCTGATAATAACACCTCATATAAGCAATTGCTGCCTTTGTCACGGGGGTGTTGTGTGTTTGTGAATGAGAGGGAAGGTTGTTTGCAAGACAAATGTCTACATCGACGGGTCGTCTGCACCAAGATAGAGCCGGGCAGCCTCTTGCTTAGGGAATGAGCTATGGAGTCTTTCTCTCTCTCTCTCATTGCCCAATGGGATTCTTTGCAGCAAAGCCAGTGAGCTTTGGCTCAAGCCCTAGGTCAGTAGTTCAAACCCAGCCCCACCACTAGTGATCGTTGTGATGTTGTGCAGTCTATATGGTTTTATAAAAACTTGATAAGTCAATATAATGTAACTGAGACAGTTTTAGAGAAAATACGGTAATAAGTGAATGTAAGTAACTGGGATATGCCTCATGCAAAAGGTCTCTTGTAAGGTATCATTACAAAGCTTATAATCTACTGAGTGTGATCATCTGATTTGTATAAATGTACCACTCTTGTATCTAAAACTAGAAATATAAAATGTAACTCTGAGGGCCTATTGTAATTGTGTAAAGTGTGGACCATTAATGATGGTTTGGAATCTTGATGACTCCCATTGTCTGCAGATGGCTGTATTTACCTGTGAGTCTTCCTGTATATGTGTGTGCTGGCAAGTGAGTAATGAAGTCTTGCAGTGACATGTGATCATGTCACCTGAACTGGAATCCATCTTTAACCTGGTGCTTTTCCAGTGAGGGGGGGTGGAAACCCAGAGAGACAAAGAGTTCCCGCCTTATGCAAAAGATATATAAAGGGGGGAAGAGAACAGAGAGAGAGAGAAGCCATCATGAAGAATCCCCTAGCTACCACCTGAGCTGCAACAAGAGCTGTACCAGGGGAAAGAATTGTGCCCAGGCCTGGAAGGTGTCCAGTCTGAGAAAAACTTACTGAAACATCTCTGAGGGTGAGATTATCTGTATTTAGTTTGATTAGGCATAGATTTGCGCATTTTATTTTATTTTGCTTGGTGACTTACTTTGTTCTGTCTGTTACTACTTTGAACCACTTAAATCCTACTGTCTGTATTTAATAAAATCACTTTCTATTTAGTAATTCACTCAGAGTATGTATTAATACCTGGGGGAGCAAACAACTGTGCATATCTCTCTATCAGTGTTATAGAGGGCGAACAATTTATGAGTTTGCCCTGCATAAGCTTTATGCAGGGTAAAACAGATTTATCTGGGTTTAGACCCCATTGGGAGTTGGGCATCTGAGTGCTATAGACAAGCACGCTACTGCGAGCTGTTTTCAGGTAAACTTGCAGCTTTGGGACAAGTGATTCAGACCCTGGGTCTGTGTCTGGAGCCAGACGGGAGTGTCTGGCTCAGCAAGATAGGGTGCTGGAGTCCTGAGCTGGCAGGGAAAACAGAAGCAGGGGTAGTCTTTGCACATTGGGTGGCAGCTCCCAAGGGGGTTTCTGTGATCCAACCCGTCACAATCGTCCAGTTGAGAGCATGAAGCAAATTAACAGAAAGGAAGCTTGGATTTTGCCTGTTGTGGGTAGAAAGGGTTCCTGCTTGCAGGGATGTTGATCCAGCAGGTTGTGCAAACACCACGTTCGCTTTAAAAATAACCAGCTTCACGCAGGCTGCAAGGAAATGAACTGCAAAACTCTTTTCTGAGGTAGCCACTACAAACAAAGGCAATGTCAGAGCAGATACCAAGAGGAGGACCAGAGTTACAAATTGCCCAAGAAAATGCAAAGAATTTCCTGGCATGACCGACCCTGCTAGCATGATCCACGGTCATAAGCATGAAATTCAAATCCCTGCATTGTTCGCTAAGACGGGATTTAAAAGCACAACATCTAAGCAGCAAAGCCGCTGCTTTTCAAGGCTTAGGCACACCATCAATTAGCCATCATAATAGACAGGGCAGCGACATGGTGCCTGGCAAAGGCAGCAGATCGAACAGGGAAGCCAGCTCAGAGCAGCAGATCCAACAGGGAAGCCAGCTCAGAGCTGGGATGGTTTCTCTCAGGGAGTTTCCTAATGATGAAATGGAGTTATCAATCAGCCACCGTGTAGACAGTGTCATCCTGGGGTGAGATCTTATATAGTGATCCTGGTCCAAAAAATGTCCTTACTGTAGTAATGGGTCAGCCTTTAGAAGGGCAGAGCTTTGATAGGTGTCACAATGCTTCTAATACTAATGCTTTGCATTTCTGTACATCACACCTTTAATCTGAGGACACGAAAGGGTTTAGAAAGCTGAGCAAGCGTTTAATTCCCATTTTACAACTAAAACTGAGACACAGAGGTTCAGAAGCTTAATCCCACAGCAAATCTGGGGCAGAGTCTGGATTACAACCCAAATGCCTTCCATTCCCTGCTACAACCACAAGCCCATAGTGCTTCCCTCTCCAGTCCCCTCTGGGCTAGAAATCAAGGATTTTTGAGACGCTTCCAGGACTTTCTGGATTTAACTAGAAAATGCAGCAAAACATGGAGATGCCTTTCCCTGTTCCCACCTCCATGAGGAAAAAATAAATAAAACTGAATCATCTGTGAAGTCATGAAAGGTTTAATTTAGGCTCGCTGCCCAGATGACTGAAAGTTTGGATGAGTTCTTATTTGATCCACATCGGCTGGCCTCTCCCAGCAATTATTCAGATTGTTTGCAATGTTGTTGGAGCTGTGTTGGTCCCAGGATATTAGAGAGAGAAGCTGGGTGAGATAATATATTTTATTGGACCAGCTTCTGGTGGTGGAAGAGACAAGCTTGTGAACTTCGCACGGCTCTTCAAGTCTACTTCAGATTGTGAGCTTTGCAAGGCAAGGACTTTATATCACTGTACACAGGGAGGCAGCCAGCATGGTCAAGTGGACACAGTATTGGGATTCAGGAAACCTGGGCTCTGTCTCTGACCTGTGTGATGCTGGGCAAGCAGTGTCACCTCTGTTCTCCTCCCACCCACTGTCTGTCTTGTCTGTACGGTCAGGTCTTTGTGGCAGGACTGTCCCTTGCTCTGTGTATGTACAATGCCTTAGCACAACAGGGTATGACTGTAATATAAACTCAGTGGTAATTAAAGCAACTCCGTTCGTACTGCCCATTTCTGCTGGTCTACGCCAGGGAAAATTTTTCGTAGAGGTCTAACTGGTTTGATGACCAGATCAGTTGAACCAGTTTTATAACTGATTGGAGCTGGCTCCAGGCAGCCTGAATGGTTTTTACAAAACTGGTGTGAAGCAGGTTTAGGGTCTGATTCTACATTATGATGGAAGGTGCTGAGCACCCTCAACTCCCCAACTTCAGGCCTTTTGAGTGGTTAAGAGAGCTGTGCTCTCTTTTCCCTCCTTGATCAGGGGGATGAAAATAGCTTGCGGCATTCTGATTCTAGACTCTCATCCGTCAGAGGAGTTCATTGCACTTTGGTAATAGTAAAACATTACGCCCGACAGCATCCCTGTGAGGCATGGGAGTAATAATGTGCCTATTTTAGAGATGGGGAAACCGAGGCACAGCTAAGTGACTTGACAAAAGTCATCCAGTGAATTAGCCTGCAGACACTGGTCTCCAGTCCTGTGATTTAACCATAAAACCGTCCTTGCTCACTTATGGATGATGGCAAAATACAGTACAGAGATATTTGAAGCGGTGGATGGTTTCAGATCTCATGCTTCAGAACTAGATCCTATTTTATCCCAGCCCCCGGTGTTTAAGATGGTTCAGATAAATGGCTTCTGTGCTAGCTTGTCTCTCGTGGTTTGAAGTAGAAAACATGGAGCACACGGATGCTAAAAGACACCTGGGCTCTGACTTATAAACTGAGCCAAAATTTTAATGGAAGCCACAAAAGGAAACTAAACACGGAACTCCAGGATGTCGTCACATTCACTCTTGCATCTTAACTACAGTTTACAGTTATGAAAAAACAAGACGGGCCTTGATTCTTCCTCTTCTAGAAAACGCTCTCCCCGACAGCTTTAATTTCCGGCCCACCTAGAACCAGCAGCCCTGCTATTTGCGCTGTTGGCAAAGTCCGATGAGCCGGGAGCGAAGAAAGCATTCAGAAGGCTCGAATGAGTAACTGGCACTGTGTTTGGTCTGAATAGCAAAGAACTTGTGTGGGTTTTCTTTTCAGAGGCAGTTGAGAAAAGGTTTTGTTGTGGCTTTCAGGCAGCCCGGAAGCACTGGGAGCCTTTAGTTCTGATCTCTGGGCTCATTTGTGCCTATTTTTAAAATTTACACTTTAATCACCGTAGAGGCTTGAAGAGCACCTACTGCAGAGGCCTCCAACAGAATCAGGCTGGGAACTGACCCCATGCTAATCGTATGCCCCTAGAGCTGGGATCTATCCTGCTGTGCTTGGAGACCCAAGAATTCTCCCCCAAACGTTTCCCCATTTACTCTCTCTACCCTCAGAGATCCAAGGGCCTTCCAGGCAAGGGTAGCTGTATGCAGGGGCCACCAGAGTCCCACAACTCCAAGCCTGAACCACTCAAGAAAGCTCAGAAAGAAAGTGGCACTGTTATGAAGTTCTCACACCATGCAATGTATTTTTGCTTGAGGGAGTATATCCTGTACGTAGCAGTTCTTCTCCTAAGAAATGATGCTAGTCGGAGTCTCAGACACAGAGGGTATGTCTTCACTACTGGCCAGATCGGCAGGCAGCGATTGATCCAGTGGGGATCAATTTATCACGTCTAGTCTAGACGCGATAAATCAATCCCCGAGTGCTCTCCCGTCGACTCCTGTACACCAGCTCGGCAAGAGGCGCAGGCAGAGAGAGAACCAGCTTGAATGGGGATGTGCTCAGCTTCTCTAAAGAACGGCACAACTGAGCCCAAGATCTAACTTCCTGTACCCTCAGCTAGAGAATATGCAAAGTCATCTAAATAGCACCTTCTAATGATCAGCGACATTACAACTAGAAATCACTCAATTATTACAATCATTTATTTATACCATGCCCAGCAATGTGCTAGGTTTTACAGAGCAACTAGAGACAAGGTCATAGAATCATAGAAGATTAGGGTTGGAAGAGACCTCAGGAGGTCATCTAGTCCAACCCCCTGCTCAAAGCAGGACCAACACCAACTAAATCATCCCAGCCAGGGCTTTGTCAAGCCGGGCCTTAAAAACCTCTAAGGATGGAGATTCCACCACCTCCCTAGGTAACCCATTCCAGTGCTTCACCACCCTCCTAGTGAAATAGTGTTTCCTAATATCCAACCTAGACCTCCCCCACTGCAACTTGAGACCATTACTCCTTGTTCTGTCATCTGCCACCACTGAGAACAGCCTAGCTCCATCCTCTTTGGAACCCCCGTTCAGGGAGTTGAAGGCTACTATCAAATCCCCCCTCACTCTTCTCTTCTTCAGACTAAATAACCCCAGTTCCCTCAGCCTCTCTTCATAAGTCATGTGCTTCAGCCCCCTAATCATTTTCATTGCCCTCCGCTGGACTCTCTCCAATTTGTCCACATCCCTTCTGTAGTGTGGGGACCAAAACTGGACACAATACTCCAGGTGTGGCCTCACCTGTGCCAAATAGAGGGGAATAATCACTTCCCTCAATCTGCTGGCAATGTTCCTACGAATACAGCCCAATATGCCATTGACCTTCTTGGCAACAAGGGCACACTGCTGACTCATATCCAGCTTCTCGTCCACTGTAATCCCCAGGTCCTTTTCTGCAGAACTGCTGCTTAGCCAGTCAGTCCCCAGCCTGTAGCAGTGCATGGGATTCTTCCTTCCTAAATGCAGAACTCTGCACTTGTCCTGGTTGAACCTCATCAGATTTCTTTTGGCCCAATCCTCCAATTTGTCTAGCTCACTCTAGACCCTATCCCTACCCTCCATCGTATCTACCTCTCCCTGCCTTGAGCTTACAGTCTCTTTTGGAAAGAACATAATGAGAGAAAGATGAAGACAGACAAGTACTTTAAAGAACTTGCCTGCTCTGTAGAATCCTCCACTGTCCAGAGCTCTCAAATCATTGAGTCATTCTGCAGCCTTCAAATCCTTCTAGACTCCTCATTTCTGCTGGATGCCCAAACAGCAGTGGTAGGAAAAAAGACTCACTTCCATCTATGACTGACCAGAATATGGGACCTCATCCTATCAGCCTTGGATCTGGCTGTAGTTTTCGACAGGATTTTTGTCCTCCAAGCATGATAATTGCAAGTCACTATATCTTGGAAGGAAGTCACACAGGCTGAAAAATCTCCAACTGATTCACTGATTCAGCAGCCGGTCTGCTTAGCAGCATGGGTCACCACGAGCACATCACCCTGGTATTCTGCTCGCTGCGGTGGTTCCCTACTGAATTCAGGGTCCAATTCCATATCTCTGCCCTGATATTCAAAGCCCTCCCTGGGATTACCAGAGAGATCGACTCTCCCTCCACGACCAACTCTACCTCCGTAACCACGACCATCTAGGACAGCTACATTCCACCAGGACAATGAGGCTGTCAACCAGTGAGGAGGGACTCGTGAGCACAGGAAATAGGATTTTGGCCCTGATTATA
Organism: Trachemys scripta elegans; assembly: GCF_013100865.1. Taxonomy (NCBI): domain Eukaryota; kingdom Metazoa; phylum Chordata; order Testudines; family Emydidae; genus Trachemys; species Trachemys scripta. Next base: position 131,674,922 of record NC_048302.1, read on the forward strand.
GACTACCTGAAGAGATAGGAATGACCCCGGGCCTCGCTGCATTTAGAGATCAGACCTAGGAACTAACCAAGCTATTTCACCCGCAGGCTGGAAACCAAGCAAGAGATTGCTGATATTTCTATTTTGAAATACGCATGAGGTTCTCAGATACTCTGGGGATGAGGGCCAGAGTAACAAGAAATTATCTAGAGAATAACTTTATGGAGTTATTAACTCATGGTCTGCCGTGGCACAATTTGATGGCTCTTTAAAAGATATATTTTTATTTATATTGACTCACTTCCTGTAGGCAACAAACTCATGGGATTTTAGGAGGGATTTGAATCAAGGGTATTTCTACACTACAAATGCAACAGCAGCACAGCTGCAGCTATGCCGCTGATGCATAGCCACTTACTACAGCAAAGGAGAAAGTTATTTGGTCACTGTGGTAAATCCATCCCTCGGAGATACAGTAGTTAGGTTGATGGAAGAATTCTTCTGTCTACCCGGCTGTGTCTACAGTGGGGGTTAGGTTGATCAAGCTACATTGCAGAAGGTATGAAATTTTTCACGGTCCTGAGTGATGTAACTAGGTCAATTTAAGTTTTAGATATAGACCAGGCCTTTGAAGAAAGGGTGGTGCCTTAGCAAATGGGTTTTAGGAGGATGATCCGGAGCCAAGGAAGAAGGAGGGTAGAGGGAGTGGAAGAAGATAGGTTTTAGTAACATAGAATAATTACTTACTGAGTAATAATACTTAGCACTTGTTTAGCATTCCAAGTTTTCAAAACACTGCAGCTAATTAGTCCTCGGCTATGCAATGTTGTGGGTATTACCCCAGTGGTACAAGCATGGAGGGCTTCTTATACCTGGCTCTATTATAGATCTCTGTGAGATTTTTTAAAAATAAAGCCAAGTTGGAACGCAATATATTATAAGATACCGGATCTAAAGCTGTGTCGGAAATTCCACTTTGTCTTACATGGGATTCGTTTATTAATCATTTGGAATGGAAATGGAGATAAAATTATAATAATTAATGGAGATATCCTATCTCCTAGAACTGGAAGGGACCTTGAAAGGTCATTGAGTCCAGCCCCCTACCTTCACTAGCAGGACCAAGTACTGATTTTGCCCCAGGTCCCTAAGTGGCCCCCTCAAGGACTGAACTTACAATGCTGGGTTTAGCAGGCCAATGCTCAAACCACTGAGCTACCCCTATCCCCTTAAGAATTGAACTCACAACCCTGGGTTTAGCAGGCCAATGCTCAAACCACTAAGCTATCCCTGTCCCCTGACCTCCCCAACCCCTATCCACACCCCTGCCCCTGGGGACTCCAGGTCCCTGGGGACTCCCATGCCTATCCAACTCCTCCTGTTCCCCGTCCCCTGACCGCCCCCTCCCCGAATCTCTATGTTAGACATAACCACAATTTTTAGCTCTAACAGTACATTTTCGTTGGTAAAAGTGCTTAAATTCTCAACCTGCCTCCTGTATGCTACATTAACACACACACAGAGAGAGAGAGAGAGTGTAAAACAGAACTTATAAATTATATGGCCTGCCACTTTGGCAGGCACAATTACTGACTACACAGGTCCAATTAATCATATTTATCTTGGGGAGATTTTCTCCCACTTTGAGAAATCAAAGACTAAGTGCAGCAAGACCCAAATGCAAAACTGAATTTCAAATGTATTGGAAGAAGATAAAAGAAAAAAGAAAAACAGAAGCTACTGCTTGTTTCTGATCACACGTTGGTTTTATGTCAGTATGACTCCTTTAAAGTCAACGAAGTTACTCCAGATTTCATAGATTCATGGATTGCAAGGCCAAAAGGGAACATGGTGATCATAGAGTCTGACCTCCATCCTGTATAACTCTAGCCATAAAAGAACTCCCCCCAAAATAATTCCTAGAGCAGACCTTATAGAAAAACATCCAATCTTGATGTTTTTCTATAAGATCTGCTCTAGGAATAAAATGGTCAGGGATAGAGAATCCACCACAACCCTTAGTAAAAGTGCTGTTGAAAGGAGAATCAAGCCCACTGTCTTCCTCAAGCTACAAATATGACCCGAGAGAGCTGTGGTCAGTTTTACAATCAGATAGTGTCTGTGCTCACACTAACTTTGGTACCATCTATACATCTGCAGTGTGAGACTTTTCAGTAGGAAGGGCTGCATGATAGTGTAACCCACACACCTTCTGGGTGTAGTGTTGTGTCCCATCTAGTGGCACCAAGGCCATTTAGAGAGAGGAGAGAGAGAGATTAATGAGTTTGCTCTACAGCCTTAGCTAACAGCGAGTTGGTTTTTAGCTCATGCAATAGAGGCTCATGCACTAAGCTCCAAAGATCTCAGGTTCGATGCCGACGATCAGGGTCTGTCGGCATTCATATATTCTAGGACTGGAAGGGACCCTGAGAGGTCATCGAGTCCAATCCCCTGCCCTCATGGTAGGACGAAATACTGTCTAGACTATCCAGAGATGGAGATTCCACAACCTCCCTAGGCAATTTATTCCAGTGTTTAACCACCCTGACAGTTAGGAACTTTTCCCTAATGTCCAACCTAAACCTCCCTTGCTGCAGTTTAAGCCCATTGCTTCTTGTTCTATCCTTAGAGGCTAAGATGAACAAGTTTTCTCCCTCCTCCTTATGACACCCTTTTAGATACCTGAAAACTGCTATCATGTCCCCTCTCAGTCTTCTCTTTTCCAAACTAAACAAAACCAATTCTTTCAGCCTTCCTTCATAGGTCACATTCTCTAGACCTTTAAGCATTCTTGTTGCTCTTCTCTGGACCCTCTCCAATTTCTCCACATCTTTCTTGAAGTGCGGTGCCCAGAACTGGACACAATACTCCAGTTGGGGCCTAACCAGCGCAGAGTAAAGCGGAAGAATGACTTCTCGTGTCTTGCTCACAACACACCTGTTAATGCATCCCAGAATCACGTTTGCTTTTTTTGCAACAGCATCACACTGTTGACTCATATTTAGCTTGTGGTTCACTATAACCCCTAGATCCCTTTCTGCCGTACTCCTTCCTAGACAGTCTCTTCCCATTCTGTATGTGTGAAACTGATTGTTCCTTCCTAAGTGGAGCACTTTGCATTTGTCTTTATTAAACTTCATCCTGTTGACCTCAGACAATTTCTCCAATTTGTCCAGATCATTTTGAATTATGACCCTGTCCTCCAAAGCAGTTGCAATCCCTCCCAGTTTGGTATCATCTGCAAACCTAATAAGCGTACTTTCTATGCCAATATCTAAGTCGTTAATGAAGATATTGAACAGAGCCGGTCCCAAAACAGTCCCCTGCAGAATCCCACTTGTTATATCTTTCCAGCAGGATTGGGAACCATTAATAACTACTCTCTGAGTACGGTTATCCAGCCAGTTATGCACCCACCTTATAGTAGCCCCATCTAAGTTGTATTTGCCTAGTTTATTGATAAGAATATCATGTGAGACCATGTCAAATGCCTTACTAAAGTCTAGGTATACCACATCCACAGCTTCTCCCTTATCCACAAGACTCGTTATCCTATTACAATAGCACTACATTGGTTCCAAGTTTAATGTTCTTCTTTTCCCCCTGGGCAGAAATTTAACTCCTCAAATTTTAAATCCTAATGGGTCTGATTCAACAAGGTACTTAAGCATGTGCCTAACTTTAAGCACAGGGGCAGCCTCATTGGATCACTGCTCATGTGCTTCTAGTTAGCACAGGCATACGTGCTTTGCTGAATCAGGAGCATACATCTGGAACTAGTTTTATGAAGTTCCGCTGCCTTAAAAGCCTGGTGACACATGGTATCCAGTGCTGTAGGGAGACGCAGTTACCACCTGGCGTGACTGGAATTGGCCCTTCTTTGGATTCTAGAAAGAAGTGAGTTTTGGTGGCTATCTGAAGCCTTTAAAATCTTTGGGCCTGACTCTGATCTCATGCCCAGTGCAAATCAGGAATAACTCTACTACAGTTCATGGAGTTACACCCGTGTAAAATTGGCCTACTCTGCGTTTTAAGTTCAAACACAAGTTGTACAGACTGTTAAAATAAAAGCTCGATTTTAGAAGCTGAAATTGACTGGAGGAAGCAGCGGGTCTTGGCCCTCGACCCAGGGTGTGTGCACTTGTCACACGGTAGCATGCCTGGCCACACAATGGAAATCAGTTGTTTGACATCAAGAGAGTCACACCAGTATCAGAGAGACCAGGACTGAGCCCCAGGAGTCTCGGTTGCACTGCTGATCACTAGACAGCCCTGCTTCCCAGATGGTCTCTTAGGCCCGCCACACTGCTCATCCCAGTGAAAGTGTTCATCAGCTGGGCCGAGGAGGGTAAGAGCTCACACATCATGAATGGGAGAGGTAGAAACACATTTACAATTGCATGAACAGAGTGAATAGAAAATATTTACTCTGGGGTCCAGCTCTCACAAGCCAGGTGTTAAACGTTAGCAGTAATATTTCTACCCCACCTCGGACCTGAGGCCTACGTGTGCTTGGAAGACACCATGACCAAGCTCCAAAACAGCATTAAAAAAATCCCCCCTCCCCATACCCACTGCCACTAGACATTAATACCTCACTCCATGACATGCATCCAATGAAGTGGGCATTCACCCACGAAAGCTTATGCTCCAATACATCTGTTAGTCTTAAAGGTGCCACAGGACTCTCTGTTGCTTTTCACTCCATGCAGCCAACCAACCACACACAAACATGGAGCTGAAAGGCCTTGGCTTCATCTAGAATGATGTATACATCACTGGTGTATTTCCTTACACATTAAAAGATTGTTCCTCCCTCACTTTGATGTCAATGGAAGTCTTGCCATTGATATCAATGGGAGCTGGAGTGGGTGGTGACAGCACTAACCCTATAGAATGCTAAGTATCCTTGACTTCAGTGAGGAACTCAGGATAAGGTCCTGAGGAGGGAGGATTTCATAGTCAGAGGGCAGACTGGTTTCTCATCAGCTTCCTCTCCAGATTACAATATACAATGATAAGCTAAGTAGTTTCATCCTCATCAATTTCAAGTGCCACAAAGGAGATACCGTGACTAAAACAAGGAACAGAATTTCCTGCCACCTTTTCTCTCCCCTCTCTCTGCCCCCTTTGACACACGCTTTCAGATCTCCCAGGCATTGATCCACTTATTGGTTTTCTTTTTAAAGAGCTGAATCTGAGGCGTGTGCACGTTCATCCATCAGAAAGCAATTTAAAATGATTAGAGCACTTTCCACTCTGGTCTGAAATAGAAAGTTTATTGGTTAGGAGCATTCCAGCAACTTTGGATTGTGGCTGCATTACCAAAAGCTTGCATCTGTCCAATCGTTTTCTGAATGAGACACTTAAGGAAACGTACATTGCAGTAATAACTAGGGCTGTCGATTAACCGCAGTTAACTCGTGCGATTAACTCAAGAAAAGTAATCGTGATTTTAAAAATTAATCATGATTAATTGCAGTTTTAATTGCACTGTTAAGCAATAGAATACCAATTGAAATTTATTAAATATTTTGGATGTTTTTCTACATTGTCATATATATTTTATTCTGTGTTGTAATTGAAATCAAAGTGTATATTATTTTTATTACCAATATTTGCACTGTAAAAATGATAAACAAAATAAATGTATTTTTAGAATTCACCTCAGACAAGCACTGTAGCAATCTCTTTGTCGTGAAAGTGCAACTTGCAAATGTACATTTTTTTTGTTATATAACTGCACTCAAAAACAAAACAATGTAAAACTTCAGAGCCTACAAATCCACTCAGTCCTACTTCTTGTTCAGCCAATCGCTAAGACAAACAAGTTTGTTTACATTTACAGGAGATAATGCTGCCCTCTTCTTATTTATAATGTCACCAGAAAGTGAGAACAGGCGTTCGCATGTTCGCACTTTTGTAGCCAACATTGAAAGGTACTTACATGCCAGATATGCTAAACGTTCGTATGCCCCTTCATGCTTCAGCCATCATTCCAGAAGACATGCTTCCATGCTGATGACGCTCGTTAAAAAAATAATGTGTTAATTAAATTTGTGACTGAACTCCTTGGGGGAGAATTGTATGTCCCCTGCTCTGTTTTATCCGCATTCTGCCATATATTTCATGTTACAGAAGTCTCGGATGATGACCCAGCACATGTTGTTCATTTTAAGAACACTTTCACTGCAGATCTGACAAAACGCAAAGAAGGTACCAGTATGAGATTTCTAAAGATAGCTACAACACTTGACCCAACACTTTAAGAATCTGAAGTGCCTTCCAAAATCTGAGAGGGATGAGGTGTGGAACAGGCTTTCAGAAGTCTTAAAAGAGCAACACTCCGATGTGGAAACTACAGAATCCGAACCACCAAAAAAGAAAATCAACCTTCTGCTAGTGGCATCTGACTCAGACGATGAAAATGAACATGTGTCGGTCCGCACTGCTTTGATTCTTGTTGAGCAGAACCCGTCATCAGCATGGACGCATGTCCCCTGGAATGGTGGTTGAAGCATGAAGGGACGTATTAATCTTTAGTGCTTCTGGCATGTAAATATTTTGCAATTCCGGCTACAACAGTGCCATGAGAACGCCTGTTCTCACTGTCAGGTGACATTGTAAACAAGAACCGGGTAGTATTATTGTGATGTTGCATCCCATATGGCTTTATGGAAATATGCTTATGAATGTATATATGACGTAACTGGAATATGTTTTATGCTACATATGCCATGTAACATATTTATGTAAAGGTTAAGATCTACTTAATATATACATCCTATTTGTATGCATGTGTCATTGTTGTGTTCGAAGTTATGAATATTGGTAGTCTATGATTGTGTAACAGAGTGATTAATCGCACGATTAATCGTGATTAATTTTTTTAATCGCTTCACAGCCCTAGTAATAACCTTCAATTGCTCTTTGCCTGCAGCATTATTTTAATGGGGGAGGGGGAGGTTAGGACGGGTGATTAGCACGTCTGCATATAAAGGCAAATCAAGTGTATCTTTATGGGAGAGGTTTGAGAGATATTGATCTGTTCTCACACTTTATTACTCAGAGAGGGAAACATTTAACAAGATGAAACGCACTCTCTAAAAGTTAAACAATTACCAAGGCAGCTGTGCCGTGCGCCATGTGCTTGTGCTGGACTGCTCTTGTTAGCCGCTGTCGCAAGCTAAGCGGAGTTAGTAAGCCTGCACACGGCTTTGGCTGGCAACATCCTGGCAAACCCCAGCATCCCGCATGAAAGGGTGCTGGTAGTTCAGTTTCTGGGATTCCGCCTTTTGAGTTGGCGCTGGACAGAGTTGGTCTGGTCAAAATATTTTCAATGAAATCTCAGACATTTTGGTTTCAACAAAGTTTTCATCGAAAAGAATTAGTTTGGGGAAGTTCTCTGGCCTGTGTCATACAGGAGATCAGACTAGATGACACAATGGTCCCTTCTGGCCGTGGAATCTGTGACTCTATAGAGAGTGATTTGGTTGAAAGGGGCTATATCAGTGGAAGTTATTACTTTTATCAGGCAAGGCTATTTATGAAGAGGAAGGTTTTAAAGCTGCAAGAGTTGACTCAAGTTCCTGTAAAATAGATGTGGGGTGGTGGATGGGGAGAAGAAAGAAAATCTTACAGTTTCAGAGGGTGGGTGAGCACCTCTGAATTATATGCTTTACAATATTCCATACAGTGAAGGAAGGACGTATGGACTTCCCTCAGTGTCTCCTAATGAGAAAGACAGGCTGGGGGTTGGATGTTTGTGTCCCTTCAGGGTGATGTTCTAATATAACCGCTACAGCCAGATAAATGGGTGCCCCCATGCCCCGACCTGCTCTGCCCGCCCGCTTGTCCCGCCCACGTACCCCTACCCCATTTCCCCGGAAGAAGCACTGGAGGGGGGAGCATGGGGGGACTGCAGGTGGAAGGGGTGGGGAGGGCCCCCCACTTGCTCTGGCCCAGGGTCCCACAAAATCATAATCCGCCTCTGGTCTTGGGGGTGCGTGCTGTTCCGTGGGGGCTGCTGGGAGTGAATGGAGCTTCTAAACCCCAACCAGACAGATGCAGACCTGACCAGAGAGTCAGGGAACTGCAACCAGCTCCCTGAAAGCCCCCTCCCCTTGCCCACACAGTAGGAACTGAGGGCAGCAGGGAATCTGGGCCCCATATTAGAGTCACACACTTATTGACTTCTGTAGGCCGAGTTCACTGCAGTCACCAGGGCTGCCCCTTGTCTCCCTTTATTCCCTCCTACAGGAGCCATGTGTGCCCCCCTTCCATACTCCTCTACTTCAGTAACTCCTGGCAACCCCCCCCCCCCATGCCAGGATCCCTGTGTGCCTCCCATCCAGCTCCATGCCAGGGGCTCTGGGTACCCCCTGTCACACACACAGAGCCCTGGTACAGCTCCCCCTGACTAGACAGTGTTGTGTTTGGGGCCCACCTCCCTGAGTCCACGTGCTTTCTAACCCTCTTGAGTCTGAAAAGGGCCAAGGCACTGCCTCTGGCTGGGGTGTCTCAGCCACTTTTGGGGTCCAGACCCTCTGTCTACCAGCCCCTTTCTGAGGGTTGAGACCCCACAGTCCAAATGTCTAGCTGCTATTACCAGTACTGACCCCGAGACTTCCCCGTAGCTTAAATACCCCCTCTCCCAGAACTCCAGCTGTGTGGAGGGCTGCCAACTGTCCAGGATTGTCCTGGAGTCTCCAGGAATTAAAGATTAATCTTTTACATTAAAGATTATGTCATGTGATGAAACCTCCAGGAACACATCTAACCCAAACTGGCAACCCTCGGCGTGTGAGTGCACTGAGTTTACAGTTTAATTCTTCAGGGATATGGAAACCGACACACAGACAGACTTTGCACCGGCTTCTAAATGCAATTATTCTGTACTTATCAGCATGAGAGATACACGAGGCGCTGACTGCTGGCACCCTGGGGATAGGCAGGATGGCACCCTTGTCTGAGAGGGCCCCCCAAACTGAGTGGAAGGGCAACCCCTCTTCCAGTTTGCAACACCACTCACTCAACTGGGGGTGGCTCACGTACCACATGATAAATTTCTGGAGGCGCCCCTGGGAGCTGACGCTGTGGAGCGAATGCAGGGTGGGCTCCATCTCCAACATGCCCCACCTGGACCTCCCTTCAGCATTTTTTTTTTACACTCTTGGTGGGGATCCTGCCTTCATTTCAGATTTTTCCCAGGGCCCTAAGAACCTCAGGGCAACCATGACAGTGGGTCATTTGTGAGCTGGAGAGAAAGAAAGATGTGGAGAAATTGGAGAGGGTCCAGAGAAGAGCAACAAGAATGATTAAAGGTCTAGGGAACATGACCTATGAAGGAAGGCTGAAAGAATTGGGTTTGTTTAGTTTGGAAAAGAGAAGACTGAGAGGGGACATGATAGCAGTCTTCAGGTATCTAAAAGGATGTCATAAGGAGGAGGGAGAAAACTTGTTCACCTTAGCCTCTAAGGATAGAATAAGAAGCAATGGGCTTAAACTGCAGCAAGGGAGGTTTAGGTTGGACATTAGGAAAACGTATGTAACCTACACCCACTCAATGTGGCACTTTGTCCCTCTCTAGTGGTAGCTGTGCAGGGAAATTGATGAGTTTGCTATAGACTGGCATAACAGAAGGGTCTTTTAGCCCAGGCAGTGACGAGCGGCTCATCAGGTATTTAGATCCAGAGGTCCCAGGATCAATCACTGCTGCCGTTGACCCACCTGGAAATGTGGCATTACAAAAGCCCATTGGTGTCTTGTAGCAGGAGCAGCTTTCTGACCCCAGAGCAAATACAAGGAGACATGCCCACAGGAAACATAGTAGCGCACTCCAGTTGTCATTTGAGGCCCAAAAGAAATTGTTCCACTTCATGTTTCCTGAGCTGCTGCACCACGCCTGGAGAATGTCCTTGGTTTCGAAGAGAGTTGGATCAGGCTCTGCATTTGCCCAATTTAACTAGGGAGAAGATTTCACTTTTAAAATATCAATGTTGCTGCTTTATCCTGGGACCTGAGATACAAACTGTGCAATACCTCACTCTCAGAATGTAATTGTTTTGCTGATACACAAGACAGATAGAAGCCAACTTGCCTTCCATGGCTTTGTTGTCTTTGCTGTGTATAAGAGCTGTCAAAACTTGTTTGTATTTGTCCCATAAACAGATCTAACTCAGAGAGACCCAGGGAGCAGGGCATTAAGGAGGAAGGTGCCATTTTACATAGGGTATATCAATACTTTAACCTAGCGAGGTCTGGCACAAGTCCACCTGGAACCCCGGGGTAATTACTTGTGGGGCTAGCCTGCACAGAACCCGATGGTATTGCAGCTTTGCTGCTCCAGGATCTGTGCTAGCTAGATTAAAGCTAGCTCCGGTATGTCTACATGAGCTGCAATCAATACCCTAAGTCATTTTTCTGGCCACAGCCACGCTTTAAAGGTGCAATAAAAGCCACAGTCGTCAGTGAATATTACGCTGTCTACATACAGGATGGGGTACTTGCCTTTAGAACTTGATCCATGTCATGTGACTTGAGCTGGCAATTAAAGTACAGTCCCGACCAAGCACTCCTGCGTGTGTCACACTCTCATTACATAAGCTAGGCTGGTTATCAGGTCTAATCGACTCACTAGGGTCTCTTAAAGCACTTTGGCAACTCGCTGCTAACAAGCTCACATGGGAGTTGGAGTGCAACTGCTGTGTCATAGAGGGAGGCCCTGCTCCCAGGAACTGGGAAGGTTTTGAGTAAGATTTGGCGTGGCAGCTTGTCGTCTCTCATCCATTCAGAGGGGAGCATTCTAGAGCTGGAGTAGAAGTCACAGACAGGCTCCAGCTTTTCCCTTTCCCCAGTGTTCCAGACTTTGTTATCACTTAGTCCAGGCCAGTGTGTGTAGTCTGGATTTAATAGCAATTGGGTATCTAATATAAAGAATGCCAGTGAAAATGAGGTAGGATCTGAGGTTAAAATAGGAAAAGAACAAGTTAAAAATTACTTAAACAAGTTAGGGGGGAGGGATAGCTCAGTGGTTTGAGCATTGGCCTGCTAAACCCAGTGTCGTGAGTTCAATCCTTGAGGGGGACACTTAGGGATCTAGGGCAAAAATCAGTACTTGGTCCTGCTAGTGAAGGCAGGGGGCTGGACTCGACTCGATGATGTTTCAAGGTCCCTTCCAGCTCTATGAGATAGGTAAGTCACCAGGGCCTGATGAAATGCACCCTAGAACGCTCACTGAGGTTATATCGGAGCCATTAGCGATTAGCTTCGAAAAGTCATAGGAGAGATTCCAGACTACTGGAAAAGGGCAAATCTAGTGCCAGTCTATAAAAAGGGAAATACTATAAGGACAACCCAGGGAATTACAGACCAATCAGTTTAACTTCAGTACCCAGAAAAATAATAGAGCAAATAATCAAGCAATCAATTTTCAAATACCTAGAAGAAAATAGGTTGATAAGTAACAGTCAGCATGGATTTGTCAAGAACAAATTGTGTCAAACCAACCTGATAGCTTTCTTTGACAGAGTTACAAGCCTTGTGGATAGGAGGAAGTGATAGATGTACTATATCTTGACTTTAGTAAGGCTCGCATGACCTCATAAACAAACTAGGGAAATACCACATAGATGGATCTATTATAAGGTGAGTGCATAACTGGTTGGAAAACCATTCCCAGAGAGTAATTATCAGTGGTTCACAGTCAAGCTGGAAGGGCATATTGAGTGGGGTCCCACAGGGATCAGTCCTGGATCCAGTTCAATATCTTCATCAATCATTTAGAAGACTTCCCAAGGTCCCTTCCAATCCTATGATTTCTCACCAAACACAAAGGGCCAGCCATTGGCTTTATATCAGGATGTGCCATAGGACTACCTGCATGCAGGGCCAGCTCCAGGGTTTTGGCCGCCCCAAGCAGCCAAAAAAAAAAAAAAAGGTGCGATCGCAATCTGCGACAGCAATTCAGCGGAAGGTCCTACGCTCCGAGCGGGAGTGAGGGACCGTCCACCGAATTGCCGCCGAATAGCTGGACCTGCCGCCCCTCTCCAGAGTGGCCGCCCCAAGCACCTGCTTGCCAAGCTGGTGCCTGGAGCCGGCCCTGCCTGCATGCTAGGCAATGGACAGCAAATCTGACCCCATGTGCCTTTGGAAGGACAAGCTCATCCCTGTGCTGCAAACAGTCCTCAACCCAACAGGGGGTGAATAGCGAAGTCCAGTTACGAAAGTCCCAGTCCGGACACAGAGGTATATATCAGAACAAGAAGCGAGAGCCTGCTAGAAAACCTAAAGCTGAGTGGGGTTTCTGGTCTCCAGCAGCTTGCCCTCTCTCACCTGCTTGCTCCCTGTAAGGTTTCTGAGCTATTCTCTCAGTGTAGATTTCCTTCTAAAATGTGCTCCCTGGACAACAAAGTTAACGCTGCAAGAGAGGCTGGGAGGCGAGGGGCCATCAGCGCTAGGAAGCCAGTTTCAGTAGTAACAGCTGAAGTTAGGGATGGGCAAATCACCTCTCAACAGGCATCAGGTGCTCTGCTGCCCTTCCTTCCTGGACCCTGCCTGGGAGGCTTCCCTCTCTCAGATTAGGCAAAAATCTGGGATTTCCAAGGGGCAGGGGATAGGACACCAGACTGGGAGGCCAGATGCTTGGGTTCTATTTCTGGCTGTACTATTGACTCAACATGTAACCATTGGCAAGCACCTTCATCTCTCTGTGCCCCACCTCCGCACTGGAAGAATGGGGCAATGAATCTCACCTGCCTTTGGAGAGCTGTGGATGGAAAAATGTGATTTAAGTGCTAAATATTATTGGCAGGAAAGTCCAAGAGGCCAGATATCACTGCAGGGGAGAGGAATTAGGCTAGAAAAAGGGGCCCAAACTTGCCCAGAAAAGCTTCAGACTCCATATGAGGAATGGGCAGAAGTCCGAGTTGGCTTTTATTTTAACCCGACAGCCATTGTTAATCAAATGCCCGGTTGCCACTAGTCAGGAGAACAGGAACTGTGCTTAGCAGATGGAGCACACCCATTGTCCAGAGCGGTCTGAACCGCTGTAAATTCCCTAACCGCGGGCACGAGAGATTAATCACACACTGCTGATTGGGCCACTTAACCAACAATGTGATACAGCCACCGCTCCCAGCCACTGGGGCTGGCCAGGCCCAACGGCTCGTGGGAGAAAAAGGACGGGCTCTGTTGAACTCTGCCAGTTTCCGCGATGCGGAGAAGCAGCCCCTTTGTGTCCCACAGGTTCTCAGTACAGCCCCACAAAGCATGCATTGTGCATGAGCGGCAGCCACAGCAGAGCTGTTTCCACGGTCCGGGACTCAGAACTCAGCTGCCAGGACGACGTTATTGTGCTGTCGCCGTTTCATTTCAATCCAAACAGGAAGAAAGCCCAGGAAGCTGGTTATGGGGTCCTGTGTGTAAATCTCAATTGCCTCCCTTGAACTAAGTGCTTTATCTGCCACTTAAGCCAGCTGATAATTCAAGAAGTGACTCTGGCTAGAAGGCTGCTCTGGACAAAAGGAGGTTGGGGCAACACAGAGCTTGGCAGGGTCGCTCCGAGCAGGCGGGAAGTGCATTGCCTGTGCTAAGAGATTGTTTGGGGCACTTTCTGATGGGTCAAGAAAGGAATCAGCAGCAGAGAGGTGGAAAGGTCAAACACAATATTCTCTGGCTTGCTTCCCCATAGCCCGGGCCCATCAGGGCAAGGGACGGGAAATCAAACTCTCTTTAGTATTAATAGTATTACAGCAGCACCTAGCGTTCTCAGACTGAGATCAGGGCCCCCCATTGTGCCAGGCATTGTACACAATCCAGTGAGAGGCAGTGCCTGCCCTGAAGAGCTTAGAGTCTGCACAGACACGGGAGAAGGGAAGTATTAGGCCCCAATTCACAGAGGAGGAACCGAGGCACAGAGGTCCTGTGACTTGCCAAGGTCACACAAGACATCAGTGGCAGGGCTGGGAAATGAACAAAGGCAGCCTTGAACTGGCAGCGGAAATGCCTTCTAGCTACTAGGATGTTTTTTCCTTTTAATATTCATTTCCTAAGTCATTTCAGAGGCAAGTATAGGGCTGGTGATGGGCACCAGCCCTGAGCATACAGAACAGGCAGTGATAGCAAACTCCCCTCCACTCACTACCCCAGATGCTTGCTGTGCCTTCCAGGGAAGGGATGCCAGCAACTTAATTTCATGCCAACTCAGCCCTTGGTCTCTCCACTGAGACAGCCAACAATGGTGCCAGTTACTGGTGGGTTCATTTGTCCTCCAGCAACGACAGAGACCCCACACACACATTTCACTTAGGCCACCCCGCAGGTGTCAGATATCAAAGACTTTGGGTCACCATCATCCTAGAGCTGGATTTGAACCGCTGCCTGAGAGCTGTTTGAAGCAGTGACCTAGAGGAACGCTGCAGTAGTTTATCCAGCATGGGTCTTTGGAAGGTGTGGTTTAGATAAGGGCGTCTGCCCTGGAAAGGAAAATCAAGGCATCCTCTCTGGAGCCCAGTGTGCTGCCTACCACTCAGGCAGATGGGCGGGAGCCAGACAACATTGTGCAGATGGGCAGGCAGTAGCAATCACATGTCCTGCAGAGGAGCTCAGATCAGCTGCTTGTGTTACCACACGACAGCTTGTCACTTTATTTTTAGCCCGTTTGGGGCTGGATCACGGTTTGTTTGGATCCCTTCGAGGTATTTTTAGCTTCATCTAAGAGGGGTTATAAACAGAACTAATAGCTGGTTAAACTGTGTGTAAACACATCCCAGCTGTCCGGCGTACGCATGTGTCTGTGTGACTGGGAGGAGGAAGTGGGAGTTAGGATAGCTTCCCAGCAAGGGGCATTATAGCAGGCTCATGTACAGAGCAATGTCTAGGAACTTAGAGAACTCTGCTCCCGGGAAGTATTTGGTGAGAGTACACCACATGTGGGGGAAGGACTAAAGCTGGAATATTGCACTAGGGTTGCCACTTGTCCAGGTTTTATCCGGACAGTCCGGTTTCTGGCTGCTGTGTCCAAGTGCCATTGACGGTTGCCAGGTGCCTGGTTTTTGATTGGAAAGTCCGGTCAAAAAGGGGACCTGGCAAACCTAAATGGCACCTGAACCAAAAGTCTGGTTACCACAGGACGGAGGGAGGTGCCAGGTCATCAACCCATTCCAGCCTCTGCTCAGCTAGGGCCACCTCCTACCAGGGACAGGGCCCTGGGGGGAAGAGGCGGAGCAGAGGTGGGGCCTTGGAGGAGAGGCAGAACAGAGGCGGGGCCTCAGGAGTCTGGTTACCAGCAATTAGAAAGGTGGCAACCCTATATTGCATGTTCTTGGCCCTGCCCTTGTGTGCTTGAACAGTGAGGAGTAAAGCCAAGGACTGGCTGTTGCTCGTGAAGAAACTCGGGCACCTCTGCAGTTGCAAGCCACATACTTGGGATTTAGCCTTTGCACCCTCAAGCGCCTTGGCTGTTAAAATCCAGCCTTTTTTTTTGGGTCCCTGTCTCCTCTCCAGTCTTGCGCTAGTCTGCTCTGGCTGGGAGAACCTGAACAGACTGGAAAGCAGCTAGCATTTAAAGGGGAAGAGGGTCCAGAATTTTGACTCTGAAATGCATAATGAGCTCAGTGTTTGTGGCAGATTTCCTCCCCCCCCCCATCAGAAGACTGATAAAAGAGAGTACAAAGGCAACAGCTACTGGGAGGAGGGACACATGGAGATCAGTGAAAGAAGGAAGGCCGGAGTGGCTGGGATGGAGGCTAGCTTGCTGCCCACAACCCAGGCTGGGAGCAGGAGAGCTGACCAGGAAGGAGATTAGGTGGGCCGGGTGGATGTTTCAGGGCAGCTGGGAGGATAGTGGGGGCTGCCAGGAGGGGCAGAGGGACTGGAAAGGGGTGGTGGGAAGCCGGACAGGAAGATCACAAGGCACGTGAGGAGTTAGAGAGCTGGGCCTATGTTCAAAGCCACAAGAAAGGCTTTGGCCCATGGGCCAACCCACCAAGAGCAGGCAGCAGGAGGAGCTGACAGCAGTATTCTAAGCATGCTAGACGGGTGGCACATGCCAGCATGAAGCAACCACTTTAAACTCCCCCCAAGATTTGAGGATTATTTTGTCCAGCCATTAGTGAAAGGCCAGGCTCTGCTGTAGGGAGCTTGAGAATTCCCAGACTAGCCAAAGAACAAACACCAGTCGTCCCAGCTGTTGGCTGAAGTTTGGGCGTGAGGTGCCAATGGAGTCCTCTTTCCTGTGTGTATTCCAGAGCATGTCCCTTGGGCTAAGGGGAGAGAGCAAACATGCCACTGTAGCCACTCTGGGGAAGGCTTTTACATTGCCAGGATGTTCTCTTTCCCCATGACCCACTGCAAGGTAAAAATGGCTGGGCCAGTGAAACACCAGGCAAGTCACAACCCTAAGAGCAGCAGATATACAAAGCCATGTTTTTCTCCCAAATGAGCAGCGAAGCAAAATTCTGATCTGGTCTGTGCCCTGGGTGAAGTGAGCTGGGGAGGGGGACCTCAGCCCAGCGCATATGGAGAGACATCCCCATCACGGAGCAGCCGCATCCCACTTGGCAATAGTCTGCCCCTTTGTTGGCAAGCTCAGCAGAAAGGCCAAAGACTCAGTGGGCCACGTAGACTAAGGTCCCCTGCTGCTCAGAGAGGTGGCCCCTCTAGTTTGTGGAGGAGGCAGGGAGGAAGCTTAGGCTATATCTATTCTCTAGGAATGGCCACACTGATCCTAGTGTGGCAAAAGGGAGTGCAGCGCCGTATAGCGCTGGGAGCCAGGGCTGGAGATCTCACAAGAACAGGCTTTCCTATGACACTGGACCAGAAGGTTCTGAAGAGCAAACCGCCTTTCCTGGGGTCTTTCATCACTTTTTACTTTGTCTCAGCTGGACCCAGGAAGGACTGAGCTGTATGAAAATGAAAAACCTCCATAGAGGTCCAGTCCTGATCATTGTGGTGGATGAAGCTCTGGGCCAGTTCCTACTTTATCCAGGAGCTTTGCACATCTCCACTTCAAGCACCAGCATAAGATGCTCCAAGAAACTTTCAAGTAGCAACTGGGTTTCCTGCCAGAATTCAGATTGCCAAGATTTCCTTATACAGATTGCACTGCCTCCCAACCCTGGCGTTCACGGATATTGTGTCATCTGTGGGGCCCACACAGTTTGCTGCCCTGACTTCATAGTTGGGTTGCTGGGAATGCACTTTTCATAGTATGTAAATTCAGCAACTAAAGAGTTAGAACGGAAGAACGGGCATACTGGGTCAAAACAACAGTGCATCTAGCCCAGTATCCTGTCTTCCGACAGCAGCCAGGTGCCCCAGAGGGAATGAACAGAACAGGCATCAAGTGATCCATCCCCTGTCATCCACTCCCAGCTTCTGGGAGTCAGAGGCTAAGGACACGCAGAGTATGGGGTTGCATCCCTGCCCATCTTGGCTAATAACCATTGATGGACCTATCCTCCCTGAGCTTATCTCGTTCTTTTTTGAGCCTCATTATAGTTTTGGCCTTCACAACAACCCCTGGCAGTGAATTCCATAGATCAACTGTGCGTTGTGTGAAGTACTTCCACTCATGGGCTGCACAACAGACAATCAAATATTGCAGCAGTCACTGAGGCCTCCATTAAAGGTATGCAAAATAAGGCGTTTGTAAAGTGCTCTCCTTTTCCCCCCAGAGCCGAAGGCCTTTCAGCTGTAAGGTGCCTCATCTTACATGCAGCATGTAATTACCGTGTTTTGCTTCCCATATAGAAAGTGCTCTGATGGAGCGAAACTATCGTGAAGTACTATACAGCTGAGATGATCAGCCGAGGAAGGGGAACGCAAGAGTTAGGAAGCTAAAGTTCTACTAATTTCTAGACACGGCACAGTCCTAACTTCAAAGCTGCTCTGATATTTCATGTTTGTGACATTTTATGGAAGTCGTAGCCAGGACAGGATCAACCAGAAGTCATTCCTGTCTGATGGCTGCATATTTTCCCCAATGTGAAAAGATCTGATGTCAGTTCAGTATCCTTGGCCAGGGCTTTGGACGAGTAATAAATCATTTACAATAATTAATCGCTATAACAGCAAGATACGAATAGGAACATGTTTCAAAATGAGAGAGAATTCATTGGTGGCAGGAGCCCCTGCTCTTTGTGACCTCCGTTAATTCTTGCTATTACTGCTGATAGGAGAGAAGTGGTTGAAGGGTTCAGATAAGAAACCTTAGTTTTCCTACTGGAGCACCCTCGAGTCAGGCAACTGGAAGGTGAAAACTGCTCTTAAGGTAATTACAAATTGAAGATGTAATTATGGTGCCAGGTCAGACAGAAAAAGTTAAAAAGAGCCTCGTCCTAATTAAAAGGTGCTTCTGTCTCGCTTTTCATCTCTGGACGTCTACATGCTTGGCAGATGAAGGTGCCTCCCACCACCCTTATGAAGTAGTTATTTAACTGAGGGAAAGTTCTCTCTGACTATTTGCTTGAAAATAATCAATTGGATTCGCTTCACCCATCTTCTTACCCCAATATTTTGGCAAGTGAGTTCACCAGCAGGAATGTTGGTGGAAATCCTGAATTTTAAGAGAATATTTGTGGAAACCCAAAAAACTTGCACCATAAGCCTGAACTAAAGAGTTACATTCATCCAGCCAGAGAATCAAAACACCAGCAACAACACATGGCCTCTGTGTCCAATCAAAATGTACTGATGTAGCCCACATTTGGATATCAAAGAGTCCCAGAAAACTCCTGGCCAAGAATTTGTCTCAATCATTTATTCAGGAAATACAGTTGAGAAAATTTGTAAGTGGCTCACACAAGACATAAGCAGTGGAAGTTAGGCAAAATCTGTCCAAAAAATATTCGCTGAATCATTTGATGATTACCTGTTCTGTTAATTCCCTCTGAAGTACCTGGCACTGTCAAAAGACACGATACTGGGCTAGATTGACCTTTGGTCTGACCTAGCATGGCCGTTCTTATGTTCTGATTCATGCAGTGCTAGTAAAGACTGTTGTGAACTGGGGCTGAACACAGGCACAGAGAGGTTAAGTGACATGCCCAAGGGCAGAAGACAAGTGGGAATTATGTTTTTGTATTATGGTAGTGTCTAGAAGCCCCAGTTGAGATCAAGGCCCCAGCCCGTTATGCAAGACACTATACAAATACACAGTAAGAGACTGGCCCAAAGAGCTCCCAATCTAAATAGAAAAGACAGAGGGTGAGAGGGGAAACAGAGATGAAGTGACTTGCCCAAGGACTCACAACAAGTCACTGGCTGAGCCAGAAATAGAGCCCAGGAGTTCTCGTTCCCAGTCCTTCCGTTTTAACTACTAGACAACACTACCTCATCAACAATTATTTCCCCACTATCATGCGGGCACTCACTGCAGGTAGCACCTCCTCCTGGCAGCTCTGGGGATTAGCTATGGCCAGGCCCTGCCCTCCTCTGGAAATGTCACTACCCATCATCTCTTTCACCCTGCAGCCCTCTCTCACTCCTAGAGGGGCAGCTTTCCTGTTTGTGGCTTGACTCTCCAGCCAGGTCACTAAGGTCCTCTCCTTCCGGGGAAATCAAAGTCCTTCCAGACCATCCATCTGGCTGGTGTCTCCAACACCCTGTGCCACTTCCCAGTGCCTGGTAGGGGAACCCAGGCCCACCCTCTACACTGGGTTCCAGCCCAGGGACCCTATAACAAGCAGCAACGGTCTGTACAGTGCTACCCCTTGCTGCTGTTTCCCTGGGCTTTTTCCTACCTACCTGGCTTCCCCCTCTTTCTAGGTTTGCCAGCCCAAGCTCCCTCCTCCCAGGGAGTGACTGTAGATGACTTTCTTGCAGCCCCTTGTTGCTTAAAGCTCCCGGGCTTTATACAGGCCCCTTCTCTTCCTGCCCAGCTGATCCCATTTCCAATTAGTGACCTGCTCCCTGTCTCCTTCTTCAGATGTAGCCTGGGCAGTTAATTGGCCTGCCTACCCACTTCAACCCCGCCAGACCTTGTGTGGGGTGGGCACCCCATCACACCCAAATATGAATGTAAGTTACTAGACTGTCCTCTCTAAAAACAAAATGAAAAAGATTTGTTTGGGTGAAATATGTGAAGTAAAGTTGTACCCTTATGAAGTTCCTTAACGTACCTCCTGCCTCTTGTCTCCAAATATATGGTCATATTTCAACACACGCTCCCATGCCTGCATCTGACCTGGTGGCTCAGGGTAACTGTACATATCAAAAACTGCTGAGCTTGTAAAACTCATAAAGCAGTGAACATAGGAACATCAGTGGCCAGATCAGACCAGGAGTCCAGCTAACTTGGTATCCTGTCTGACAATAGCTAATACCAGATTCCAGAAGGTAAAGGAAACCTCATCATTGATAATTATGGAATAAGCTGCCCACAGCGGGAAATTTATTCCTATCTCCAGGCAGTCAGTGGGGTAATCAGTTTCAAATTCTTTCCTATTGAAGCCTAATTAGTGGCAGATGCACAACTCCAACCCTGACTGTACCTAGTAGGGTGATGGAACCAGCGTCCCTGTTCCCAGCCTTTGGCCAGAATTGTTCTAACGGTGTGTGTCTAAAAAAAGAACTTTAATCGTGTGAACTTCCCAGAGGAAACATAGCTTCTACTGGAGAGGATAGAAGATGTGTTCCCTAGGAGCAGTTATAAAAATGCCACCGGGAAGTTCCTTCAGGGCTTCCTGTGCAGGAAGGAAGATGCTTTGATCTATTCTAGGTATCAAACTTGGCAAGGCAGACCAGCCAGATGTTCATGTTGGCTTCGTTTCCCATCTGACTGTGCTCCCCTCTCCCTCTCAAGTCATACATTTCTGAGTCACATTAGGAAATGCCCTTTGAAAATCCGGGGGCGTGCGCAAGAGAGGGCAAGCAGAGGCCTGGGCCCCCCAATCAGCAGGGTCATGGCTCAGAACTTCTCCGGGGTGGGAGTGAGCTCCTCCGACTTTGGGCCGGGGCCAGAAAGCCCGTTCCTCCAGCTGCCAGGGGAGAGCAAGCTCCTCCGGCCCTGGGGATATGGGGCGGGGGGCAGCAGGGAAAGCCAGCTCCTCTGACTGTGGGGAGAGAGCCAACTCCTCCGGCTGCGGGGAGCACAGAAAGTGCCCCTCCAAAAGCGGCCACATTTTTATTTCTGTGCACACACCTGAAATCCACTAAAGAATTCAAGTGGTCCACAGGGTGGGCTACAGGAAGATGTGTTCCATAGTGATCGGGACTCAGGTCTGGGAGCCAGGAATGCCCAAATTCTGTTCCCAGCTCTGACACTGATGCCCTCCTCTGGCCTAGAGTCAGTCATTATGGCTAATGTGGGACTTGTTAGGAGGTGAGGGTGCATTGTGCGCTGGAGCCCCAGCCAGGTGGCAGTTCTGCCTGCTTCCGGCTGAGTTAGGCAGAATGCAACTGGGGGAAGAGAGTTTCAGCTGAGCTGGCTAACTAGGGGTCGTGTTTATCACCTCCTGTGAAAGTACTTATGGCTGTCTCCATGGAACCAGCTGGGATAAATCTCAGCCTTTCAGGGCAGATTCATGTTGCCAGAAATCCAGGCAATACATTGGAACAGCAACATGCTTCCTCCAGAGCAGGAGGGTCAGGGAAGCTGGCAGTGGCAACCCCATGGGGACTGACAGCTGGAAATCAAATGCCTTATTCTGCTAAATGCACCAGCAAAGCCTCCGATAGAGATTTAACGTTCAGTGCAGATATCAGATGTATCAGTCAGTCACTGGGGTGAGCGTAGCTGTTGCCAATACGCCATCAGGTACGGTACAACGCCACCTTCAGCTGAGCCTGGCGTCACGGGAATCAAAATTCTCTCTGGTTCCTCAAAAATTGCACATCTCCCCTGCCCCCCTTCTTTCCTCTTTTGCTCACTAGCCCTGCACAGAGCTGTTGGCAAGCACCTAGAAGAGGACAGATGTTTCCAAACGGTGCATATGGAGGCAGCATGCGGCAGTGGTTTAAGCTGGGGACTGGGAGTCTGATTTTATGCCCAGCTCTGTACGGTTGGATGACGAGCACTATCTACATCAGTCGTTATTACTGCTACAACCAAAGTAGATTTATTTATCAGGATTTTTTTTTTATAAAGTGGCTACTAGGCCTTTGATCCTCATTTATGATTTCTGCTCTCTCCAGGCACCTCAGTCTCTGTGGTCCTTTATTCAAAATTAGTAGGCTTCACTGGGATTAATAAAATTTTATAGTCCCTAATACTTTCTGACCCATGCCAAGCTCTGGCAGAAATGTTCTTTGTTGGAGAGGAAGAGGGGACTGAGAGAGTCTCTTATCAAAGCTGAATGCAGTCACTGCAGATCAAATCAGTGCTGGGAACTGTAGAGCTTTGTTAGAAAGGATGTGATGCTACCATGGAAAGCTACATTTTCTGGGACATTTTGTGTTTAGAAAGACCTAAATTGTGCTACACTGCCTGCCTGAGCGGCATGTTTAAATTATATTTCAAATCATTTTGATTGCATCGAGTGCAACCTAACAAGCCATGCACAGCAAATCATATCATGTACCGTTCTTTCAGCTCCTCGGTGCTAACATCATGTATTTTAGAGCAGCACCCAAAGACACCAGTCAAGGTTGGGGCCAAATTGTGCTAGGTACTGTACGTGCCCATAGTAAGATAGTTCCTATTTGCACTCTACATAGACAAAGAGTAGGAGGAAAAACAGAGGGACAAATAGGGGAAGCGACTTGCCCAAGGCATATAGCACAGCAGTAGCCAAGGCAAGCATAGATCCCAGGGCTCTCGGCGCCCGGGCTGGTACCCAAGCCACAGTGTCTTCTCACTCTGCGTATGTTTTTCTATGCTGCTCTCTATGCATAGAACTCCTGCCCTTATCCCAGTTGTCCAAGCCGCCATCCCGACACGTGTCTGGCAGCTAGCAACGTTCTCTGGGGCCTCACGATGCCAGCGGACAAGCAGATTCTTGTCGAGCGGACAAATTGGAAGATTGGGCCAAAAGAAATCTGATGAGGTTCAACAAGGACAAGTGCGGAGTCCTGCACTTAGGAAGGAAGAATCCCATACACTGCTGGACCGACTGGCTAAGCAGCAGGTCTGCAGAAAAGGACCTGGGGATTACAGTGGACGAGAAGCTGGATATGAGTCAGCAGTGTGCCCTTGTTGCCAAGAAGGCCAACAGCATATTGAGCTGTATTAGTAGAAGCATTGCCAGTAGATGGAGGGAAGTGATTATTCCCCTCTCTTCGGCACTGGTAGGCCACATCTGGAGTATTGCGTCCAGTTTTGGGTCCCTGTGACGGGTTTTGTACCTCATCACCCCTTTGATTCAATGGCCAGAGTTCCTTTACACTCTCTTCGCCCGGCGGGATAGCGCAGCCTAGCGGCCGGGGTCTCTATAGTGCGCTCCTAAGGCAGCGTGGCCTAATGGCCAGAGTCTCTCTAAATTCTTCTCCCCTCGGGGGATAGCGTGGTCCAATGGCCGGAGTTCGTCTACCGTCTTCGAGGCGAGAGAGAGGGGTCGGTGAACTATGTCATCCCCCAAAAGGGGAGGGAGTTAGAGAGCCCCGGTAGGGGAGCCCGGGCCCACCCGCCTTCACCGGGCTCTGACCCAGGGCCCTGTCAGGGATGGCGTGATCCACCATGGGTCAGCAGGGAATCCTACCGCAACACGCTGCCCTCAGAGGGGTGGGAGATACCACTCCCTTCCCTGGGTCACTTCCTACCAGTCCTCCAAATGTAGCAGTCCTTGTGGCAACAGGGTCTCCAGGTTCCTCAGCACCCGGCGCTCCCTGGGGTTCCCACAGCTGCCAGTCTCTGGGCCCGCTTCCTGGCTCCTCAGCTCCCTCCTGTAAGGGTCGCAACTGCTTCAGGGCTGGAGCTTCCGCTGCGTGTCCTCCTTCCCCAGCCGCCAGCCCTGACTGAGCAGTTCTGCAGGCTTTTATGCTTGACTCCCGGTTGGAGCATGCCCAGCAGAGCCTCAGGGGCGTGGCTTCCTCTGCCAGCAGGGAAGGGTTAACTCTCTCAGTCCCAGTGCGGGGCCAGTCCGCCCTGTCACAGTCCACCATTACAAAAAGGATGTGGACAAATTGGAGAGAGTCCAGCGGAGGGCAATGAAAATGATTAGGGGCTGGGGCACATGACTTATGAAGAGAGGCTGAGGGAACTGGGGTTATTTAGTCTGCAGAAGAGAAGAATGAGGGGGGATTTGATAGCAGCCTTCAACTACCTAAAGGGGGGTTCCAAAGAGGATGGATCTAGACTGTTCTCAGTGGTGGCAAATGACAGAACAAGGAGCAATGGTCTCAAGTTGCAGTTGGGGAGGTCTAGGTTGGATATTTGGAAAACTATTTCATTAGGAGGGTGGTGAAGCACTGGAATGCGTTACCTAGGGAGGTGGTGGAATCTCCTTCCTTAGAGTTTTTTAAGGTCAGGCTTGACAAAGCCCTGGCTGGGATGATTTAGTTGGGGTTGGCCCTGCTTTGAGCAGGGGGTTGGACTAGATGACCTCCTGAGGTCTCTTCCAACCCTAATCTTCTATGATTCTATGGAGTCACCTAGTGTGCAGTTGTGACACTAAGAGCGCTCCGTTACCAGAAGGCAAGGGGTTCCCGAGTTGGTAGCAGCGATCTCAGCTGGCCTGACCAGCTCAGTGTACCCCACCTCACTGTTGTCATAATCTGAGTCTAAAATGTGTCATGTAAGGTATCACATGCAAAGTGGCCACCAGCTGGTATTAATATTATTGCATGGTGTGTGTACGGGTGATATATATGCAAAAACATAAGTATGTGCTGGAAATATGTTCTTAAAAAGGGGTTGGCAGGCAAGGCTTAAGTCACTCTGTCCTAGATAAAGGAATGTGGCTCCGCCTGTGTGCATGTGTCTCCAATGTAAATTGAGCAAGGAGAGACAACAAAATTACATTGACATACAAGGCAGACAAAGCCATCAGGCAAACCGGAGTGGGGGGTGGCCATTTAATACCCTCACCAGGAGATAGAAGTGGCCACTCCAGGAAACCTCCCTGCCTCCTGAAGCAAGGTCATTGAACTTTGGAAGATATAAGCAGAGAGAAAAAGCCCCTTTGGCATCCTTCATCTGAGGAGACAAAGAAATCCAGCACTTTGGGCTGCATGTGCTGGACCCTGGCTAAGAACTGGCCCGCCATGGTGGAAGAATGACCGGGGTGAGAAAAGTGCTTTGCACAAAAAACTCTAGTGGGTTGTTAGGTTTTAGTCTTAGAAGCATATTTTTACTTTTGTTTGTTTGTGACCATTTCTACCCCAGTTCTTCCTACTTGGTATCACCTAAATGTCTGTTTTTTGGTGATCAGCTTATGCTGGTTTTACTAGCCAACCATCTCGGTGCAGTGTTGCAAACTGAAGAGTGAAATCCTCAGCCAAACTACCAGGCTGGTGCTGTCAAAGGAGCAGCAAATGTGTAATGGTTTGTGAGGGTCCAGGGAGAGTGACTGGATGCTACCGGGGAGACGGTTTGTAGGAAACTTGGGGCTGTTGGGGTCACCCTGAATGGAGTAACCAGGCTGGTGAGAGGCCATTGTGCTGTGAGCGGGCTGCTGGTATCAGGGCTCTGAGACACAGCTTCATGGCATAGAAGGACCCAGGGTTACAGCCAGGCAGTGACACAGCCCCTTACTGGGCTGGGTTGAACTAGCAACCCATTTCATCCACCACTGAAATGCAGCCACCTCTGAGACGGAGTGTGGCAGCTGTTGAACAACGCAAACAACTCTAAACAGTTAAGACAGGAAGTGAAGAAGTATCCTGTATCTAGTGGAAACTGCAAGGGGAATTTAGGAAAGCAGAATAAACTACCCAAGTCTTAATACTTGCACAAATATGCCTTCTTTTTTGTGACGAGATTATATACAGTGAGTAAGGCATGAAGAATCGTGCATTTAGCTCGGACACCTGCATTTAGTGAGGCACATGTAGGGTAAGTGTTGGCTTCAATTACTGGCTTTATAGCTTTAATGTCAGCCCTTTAATGTTATAGAATTATATTGACATGTATGGTGCTTAAAAATCATCCCACTTCTACTGCTATAGCTTCCAGTGAGCTTTGGAAAATGGACAGTAGGCACGTACTTGGGGTGGCTAGCCCCTCCCGCAGCTCATGGCATCACGGCTCCACTCTATTTTTAGCACAATCGCTCAATCAGAGCTGAAGCCAGGATGTCTCCTTGAGCTGGAATCTACGTCCCCGCTGGAAGTGCAGACGTACCCTAATAGGGAAGAGGCTCCGTACTCTACCCCCAGTCCCCTGAGCTAGAGTCATCCAGTCAGTGCTTTTCATTGATTGCAGCAGTTAAACCTCCAGGAACACTGTCTCCAAGACTCTTCCAGTTACGCTCTTGCTTCGCCAACATTACATACACACCAGGGATGGGCCAAACCAAAACCAGTAACCATAGAGGAGGCAGGCGCAGCTCCAGACACTTGCAGTAAACTCTCTCTCTGGCCAGGGGTTTATACTGAGTTGTATGCGCTGGATTGTTATTGTAGGGTTGCTCATGGAGACACAGCTACGTTGGCTGGTTTGTTATTGTGTTGATTATGTGGACGGAGCTGCGCATACTGGTTTGTTATGGTAGGGTGATACATGGCATTTTCTTTTTTCTTTTAAAAAAAAGTGATGAATACAAACAAACAAAAAGTGGCCTGCATTTTAGAGTATTAGGGAAAAAACAGAGTAAAAAATCTGGGCTTATTAGTTTTGACATTGCCTCTTTAAGATAGTGATACCCTACAAATATTAGAAATACAGGCTATTATCCAGCCAGCCAGCATCCCGTCTCTACCAATGTCCGGAACTGGATGCTTCAGAAACTGTAAACCCTCCATTTTATACCTTATACAATATTACAGCAGAAATTCCTTCCTGAACCCAGCTAAAGAGGAGCAAATGCCCTGAAGCCTGAGGATGTCCAGGGTAAAAATTGTAAGAACCATTCAGTGTAACTGCAGATCCTGTTTGTATCAAAATATTGGGCATTTATGATATCTGCCAAGCCATTTGCCTCGACAATATGTGGCAACCTGTTACATAGTTTAACTATATTGTAAAAAGTATCTCCTGTCCAATTGTGTTTGCCTTGTAATTTCATAGAGTTCTCTCTTGTTCTTGTATTGCAGGGAAGGATAACATAAAACCCTATTGATCTGAACACGTTACAGAACCAAACCAGAAGCCGTTAGTCATTTAGTTGGATTACGTGAGGCCCAGAGTCATCACAGAGATGCCTAGCTGGGCACTCTCTTCATTTTCCAATTGTGTTTGTACCTGAACCCAATTCCTGAGAAATGTAATGTTAAGCATGAGACCATTACAGGAGCAGAGCATACCTGAATGCATATAATCTTCACAGTGCTAATGGGAGGCAAATCCTATTGTCTGGTATCGAGCACTGATTGGTCCCTCTGCTACTGCTAAGCCTATGGGATTCCCTGAACACCAGCCTTTGTACAAGTGTGTATGTGGGTGTGCACACATGGCACAGATTGAGGGCCCCGATTCCTACTGGTAGTGTGGAGAATGGCATGAAGCGCCCAATCCTTCCATGGCACACTCAGGACACTCAACAAAAGCCCATGGGATTTTGAGGTCGGTTTCTCTGGCAGGACCAGTGCATAACTGACCAGGCCCCCACTATAAAATAGGGCTGTATTTTTGTTACTGGATAGCTAAGGGCAGAGAGACTCTGGAGAGGGTGGTCTAGTGACCCAAGCATCAGGTTTTAAATACCTAGACTTCACAGGTTCAAATTGCAGCCTCAGTAATAAACTGAGTTCCACCCGGTTTTCTGTACGTGGAGCCTTTCAGATGAGACCTTAAAAAACAAGGTCTTGCCTGCTCTGCTAAAGATCCCACCATGCTGTCTGCTCAGGGGATTTCCCAGTTTCCTTCTCTCCCAGCAGTGAGCTGCTGCCCTCCACCCCAGAAGTGGCTGCATTCTAATTGGTGCTCTGTACTGTTTAGGGAGGTAGAGTGTATCAGCCTGTAAGGTGCTATAAAATTCTGTCTCTTATGATTGACATGTATGCATGTGCTGCTCACCCAGCTGATCAGAGGGTGGGTGCCACCCACCACCAGACAGAAGGTGAAGCCCCTCTCAGTGTGGGGAGAGGACATTGTGACAGAGGAAGGGCTGGACAGTCATCTCTCAAGCCATAAAATTCCACACTAGATGATGATACAGCAGGAGGGGATGTGAAATCAACGTGGGAAATCTGCTGGTGGCCAACAGGGTTCTGCATGAATGCACGGGAAAGAAGGTAATGAGCCGTGGGTCTCTGCAAACAATAAGCAGGTGGAAAATCCAGCCCTTGAAAGAGATGTGGGACTTGGGGAGGTGCAGGACTGCGGAGGCAGAGTGGGGACGATGCTGAGCCCGGGCCCAATAAACTATGTGGGATGCAGGGTCCAGTAGCAGGCAGCCCTGGAGGCTTGGGGATTAGAATAGTGCACCATGGAGAGAGAAGGGGCTCTACTCTCGTCCCCTGCCCCCAGAGTGATGAAAGAGAAGGAAATGAATCATCCCCCTCCCACCTACCAAACCCCTTCCTCTGTGAGGAGACGAATGAAATCCTGAGCTGCAGGATCCCACACCGGAGAGAAGGGCAATGACTAGCACCAATCCTCCCCTCAGACACAAGAATCCCAACCTCCTGTCCACATCTGCCACCCTCTATCCAGTTCCTTCTACGTGACAAGAGATCAAGCATGACATCTTCCCACTGTCCACCTCTCTACTCCAGTAACCAGAGCCTTGACTCACCCCAGAGCCAAGTTTGGACCTGAAGCCCCAGCTCCAGTGGACAAGCCAGCTTGCTCCTTGTCCCCTGCAGATGAACTGATGCCTGTAGACAAGTCTAGTCTCCTGGAATCAAAGTTTGGACCGTCTGACCCCTGGAGCCCCATTCCCACCCCTAGCATGTGGGCATGGGCTGAGGGCAAACCACATGAGAGAACAGCTGGCCAAGAACTTGTTCAGGACGCCTAGCCCTAGGGATAGGCAGGAGCAAAACGGTGGCTGCATGAGAAAGCTACTGACAGATGTTCATGCTCCTGGGCCCATCCCAGAAGAGCAGGGAGGAGAAGGAGCCGGGTGCACAAAAAAGCAGCTGGCAAAGAGTTTGAGTCCTGGAAGCCCATCCCTGAAGCAGAGGGTGTGCCCGCTGCCTTTTCATGTTCATGGAGCTCATCCTCTCAGAGCGGGCAGGAGCCCTGAACCAGCCATCGGAGAAAGCAGGAAGTTGCCACCCATTCTGAGTTTGCCAGGGCACGCCCACACCCTTCAGGCAGCGGGTGCAGGACAGTTTTACTAGCTCATCAATTATTTCCAGCTTGGAAAACGTCACCACATCTCAGCACAAGAGTTTCTCCTTCAGTAAACACTTCCCTTAGTGATGAGCGGGGGAAGGTGGGCAGCCCATCCTCAGAAAGGGAAGAGCAGAGGGCCAGCCTCTTAGGAGAAGGAGCTGGTTTGGAAGGCACCACACCAGGCAAATAGGGGATCGGCAGGGAGAGGTTGCTCAGATCTGGGAGCAAAGAGCTCTTACCACTTTTGTCCTTACTGTAAAAACTACCCTAGCAGGCATCCTGGAGACAGAGATTAGGTTCCCGTCTCATCACAGAGAAAACCCCTGGCCTCTAGGTTCTTTTTCAGCACAAGATCCCTTCTCCCATGGGAAGTTTGGTTTTTAAAAACCGGAACAGATAGCACAGCCAGCACCTGCTCTAAGCCATTCCCTGGCTCGTTTGGTTGGACTGGGATGAATCAGAACACATTGGTTTAGACATTTACGAGTCCCACCAGCTACCAAACTGTTATTTTTAATAAGTGCCTTTGCTTCCACATCCATTTACAAACAGATCCGTCCAGGCTTGTGCAACGTGGGTTTGGGAGGCGCCAGATATTTTATTGAGTTTGGCCTCAAATGAAGACACGAAGCAGAGAAAGATAAAAATATCCAAAAGTGAAGCTGCTCGACTCGGAGAATCGGAAGCATAAAGGAATCAAATCCAGGCAGCATCTGAATCACCTTTACCTGGCTGTTTTATGATTAATAGTGTAGGCTTTTGTTGCATCCTGTCCATTCTTCCTCCATCACATGGTACCTTCAAAATCTGTCTTTTCCTCACTGTCAAAACTTTGACCCGTCCCCTGGTTATCCATAGCCTTAACTCTTGCAGCTTCCCCCCAAGACTGACCCTGCATCCCTCATATCTGGCTGACATGCTGCCGTTAGAAGCAGCCTCCTCACCAGCCATGTTGAATGTGGTGTCCCTGCACTGGTTTCAAGAGTCCTTCCATGTCACTTTCCAACTTCTCCTCCTCTAGACTCTGCCCCTTGGTCCCCAGCCACTCCCCACATTGTGTCAAGTAGACTCAGCTTGATGCTTCCTTGGTCTCCTTCTCAGATGCTCCCCCGACGGCTGGACCACATTCCCTGACTTGGTGCGCCGAGCAGCTTCAAATCCTTCCTCCAAACTTACTTTCTTCAGTGATCTTTCCATTGCTGACTTCAACCCCTGCCATCTTTCCAGACTCGGGTCCCAAGTACTAACTGAAAAAGAGAGGCTCCAATCTGAAGCACACATTTCAGTCTTATGGTCTTCACTGTTTTAAGCCTGGCCCACTCAATATTCCCCTATTTGCCATCTTCCATTGCTGTGTTATGTCTGATTTAGGATGCAAGCTCTTTGGGACTGATCACTTTTATTTGCCTGGAAAACCCATGCACATCTTTAGCGATCTATTGAAGTGAATAACTGTTACCACCCAACCTTTAAATAGCATCTCTAATTCTCAAAGCTCCTAAAGCACTTTACACTGTCTGTATAAGAGTGTAAACAACAATATTACCATTTACTCCTTCACGCGACTTGACTTTACTGTGATATCTGCACTATTTCTTATATCTGGAGTAGGACCCATTAAAACACCCCAGATAACAAAGGTTTACTGGGCTGTGGTATTAACGCGTGAACACTGCATATACAAGCACCATTTCAGCCACCCTGCAACATGCAGGGTAGAAAGCAACCACCTTTGGATGCCAGCAACATGACACGAGTTAATGGAGAGTGAAGGGAAGAACAACTTCACCTGAAACAGCTTGGGAAACGTGCCGAGAGACAATGCAGCTACCCACCTGGGGACTGACCAGGACCTCCACTCTTCTGAAGAGTGCCAGGGGGCCTTTTATGACAGCGTCAGGGCCTCCCGACAAATCCGTGATCACCCCTAGCGTCAGATTGCCAAATGTTCAGGATCCGCAAGTAGGGCCAGATTTGCTAAACGGCTCTGCACCAAACATGCTGAGCTGCTTGGAAACGCTAGCCGCTGTGGCGATGCCTAAAAGAAAGCAGAATTCACTTTAAAAGCTGGCCCCAGTTGTGCACGCTGAGCTTTTTTGCCACACTAGGGATGAAACCAGACACCTCCGGCTCTAAAAGCAAAGCCTATCTAGGAACATCTATGCTTCCCATCCCCATGGTGTTAGAGCACGTCTCCATCCAAGCTGAAAGGAACCCTCCAGCTGTCACTACTAGTAGGATTTTCCTCCTTTGGGAGGCCAGCCACTAATGAGCAGTAATATAGGGCCTGGTGCAACCTCCAGCGAAGTCAACAGAAAAACTCCCGTTGACTTGAGAGGACATTGGATCAGGCCCCATATGCACTGTGGTCACTATGCTACAGTTGCATCGGAGAGGTGTCAACTCTGTGCCATCTAATTCCTTGCTAGGGTACCAGGGAAGAGGAGCAACTTCTAATCGTTGGGAATGATTTTCCTGGAGAAAGTCAAAGAAAAGGGAACTATTAAAGAGCCAACATGTGCACTGACTGAAATGAGTGCGATACTGGTGCAAATATGAACTAGGAGAGTGAAGGGTGAGTCAGCCTTTGACATGACTGATCATGAGTAATGTAATTACACGGCCACACAGCTCCAATAATCTTATTGGATTGGCCTGCGGTTTTCTTTTGTTGATGGGAGAAAACCACCTTTCCAGTATCTGGCAGCCCTTTTAAAGAGCCAGGTTGCACAGCCTGCAGCAAAGTAGAATGTAAGAAGAGTGCTGCTTTCCTCCAATCTCATCTGACTGCTTGAAGAACAGCTGAGTCAGCCTGTATGTTGACAACTGTAGCTTCTTCTGGCCCAAACCTACTCCTACTGAATTCACTAAATGAGCCTCTGGCCACCCCAGTTCTGGCACCATCCCCAAAGCAGGAGATCACAGGTGGGAGTTCTGATAGGAAACCAGCAACTAAAGCAAAGACTATTTCCTTCCATTCTTCAGTGTTTTTTCTGAATGTCTCCTGAAGCTAGCAGGTCTACAATGGTGCACTCAAGGAATGTAGGCCCAGATCCTTAAAGGAATTTAGGCACTTCATTCCCATAGAAAACAGTCTGAGTTAGGTTACTAAGTAACCTTGGGGATCTGAACCCTCATCCCCATGTTTAGATTTGGAAGATATTGAGTAAAATCTTATATTCTCTTTTTGAATATGAAACCTAATTAGTGTTATCAGGAACACATACCTCAAATAAAATAGTTTTGGAAGTTAAGTAGACTTCAGTCGGCAGCAACAGCTTTGAGCTAGTGCAGGACACCCGCAAAACGATCCTGTCTATAACAAAAGTCAAACTGACCCATCTACTCTGTGAAATATGAAAAAGAAACACATGGGGGAAAAGTCAGTTGGATTTTACAAGTTCTTTCAGCTTTAATCATCCAAAGTGTTTAGAACACTATTAAGGATGTTCTTTTTAAACTGTCAACTTAAAAGTGACACTCTAGTATTTGAAACAACTTTAACTCCTTTTTTAAAGTGATTACATGTCAAGATGCTAGCTTCTTTTTAAATACAGGAGGTCAGATCCTCAGCTGGTGTAAATCCGCATAAAGTCAAGAAGGAGTCCGGTGGCACCTTAAGGACTAACAGATTTATTTGGGCATAAGCTTTCGTGGGTAAAAACCCACTTCTTCAGATGCATGGAGTGAAAATTACAGATACAGCATAAATATACTGGCACATGAAGAGAAGGGAGTTACCTTACAAGTGGAGAACCAGTGCTGACAAGGCCAATTCAGTCAGGGTGGATGTGGTCCACTCCCAATAATTGATGAGAAGGTGTCAAAAGCAAGAGAGGGAAAATTGCTTCTGTAGTGAGCCAGCCACTCCCAGTCCCTAGTCAAGCCCAAATTAAGGGTGTTACGTTTGCAAATTAATTTCAGCTCTGCCGTTTCTCTTTGAAGTCTGTTTTTGAAGTTTTTTTGTTGATGTATGGCTACTTTGAAATCTGTTATTGAATGTCCAGGGAGACTGAAGTGTTCTCCTACTGGCTTTTGTATGTTGCCATCCCTGATGTCTGATTTGTGTCCATTTATTCTTTTAACTAGAGACTGTCCAGTTTGGCCAATGTACATGGCAGAGGGGCATTGCTGGCACATGATGGCATATATCACATTGGTAGATGTGCAGGTGAATGAGCCCCTGATGGTGTGGTTGATGTGGTTGGGTTCTATGATGGTGTCGCTAGAGTAGATATGGGGACAGAGTAGGTAATGGGGTTTGTTACAGGGATTGGTTCCTGGGTCAGTGTTTCTGTGGTGTGGTGTGTAGTTGCTGGTGAGTATTTGCTTCAGGTTGGGGGGTTGTCGGTAAGCGAGGACTGGCCTGCCTCCCAAGGTCTGTGAGAGCGAGGGATCGTTTTCCAGGATCGGTTGTAGATCGTTGATGATGCGCTGGAGAGTTTTTAGCTGGGGGCTGTACGTGATGGCCAGTGGTGTTCTGTTATTTTCCTTGTTGGGCCTGTCCTGTAGATACAGACTAATACAGCCACACCTCTGATACTTGGCGGCATAAAGTCAGTGAAGCTTTGCTGTTTTACACCAGCTAAGCATCTGGCTCTATGGTCTCCATCTTGTCAGTATCCCTTTACAATTTCCAAACATCTACATTTGATTTGATAATTATCTTTCACCAACTAGACCTCTTAATCTCCTCCTGTATTCTGACATACTTGTCATAATCTCTTAATCTCCTACTTTGTAGTAACATCTGGAATCGGATAAGTGGCAACAACGGATTACAATTTTTGAGGAATAAATAAGTAGCGTCTACAGTCACACTAGCTCAGATGAAGCTGCAAGGCCTGTCAATCCTTACACTTTAGGGCATAGTAAGGTGCTCACAGGAAGACATTTCCCCCTGTGGTGATGAACTGCACATATAGATACTCAATAAGGGTTTTAAGCCTTCCTCTGAGGCATCCAGCATTGTGCAGGGTATTGACATTGGTCCAGATCCTGCAAATACGCATACGAGTGGTCCCATTGAACATGTGGAACTGCTTACGGGCTCGGGCCTGGTCTACGCTACAAAGCTAGGTCAATGTTAGCTGCCTTGCACTGACCTAATTGTGCATGTGCCTACACTTAAATTTGTCTCCAACCGATGCAAGTGCCCTGTTACGGCACCATAGTAACACCACCTCCCCGGGCACCATTGAGTCATGGCCAATGTACTGAGGTCGACACAATGTGAATGTAGACACAGTATTGCCTCTATTGTTCCTAATGGTCCACCAGCAGCTGTCCCACATTGCTCAACCCCGACCGCTCTGGTCACCATTCTGAACTTTACTGCCAAGGGGTCAAAGAGACAGGGCCAGCTCCAGCTTTTTTGCCGCCCCAGGCGGCAAAAAAAAAAAGAAAAAAGAAAAACCCGATTGGGCCGCCGCTGAATTGCCGCCGAGGGCTGGAAGCAGAGCATTGAGTTGCCGCCGAAGTGCCGCCGCCGAATTCCCACCGCAGACCCGGACGTGCCGCCCCAATAACGGACGGATTGCCGCCCCTTTCTATTGGCCGCTTCCTTCGCTGGTGCCTGGAGCCGGCCCTACAAAGAGACCAGCCGCACCTTCCTTAAAGCCCTGCCAAGTTTTGTACAGCCTTTTCCCGATTGTCCAGCTGCATGCAACTTCCCAGCTGACCGTGCTGGCTACACGCTCCAGACACGCTCTGCCCTGGAGTAGACAGGAGACATTGGATCTCCTGGGCCTGTGGGAAGCAGAGGCTGTGCAGGGAGAGCTACAGAGCAGCCGTAGAAATGTGGACGTCTATCAGCAGATTGCACAGGGGATTCAGGAGAAGGAAGGAATACAACAGGGGTCAGCAGCAGTACCGCACGAAAGCAAAGGAGCTGTGACAGGTATATCAGAAGGCCACAGACTTGGGCAGAGTATGAAGGGGGTTTTGCCTCCCCAAACTGCAGGGCCATAACCAGAGTGGGGCAGCTGCGCAGGGCGCAAAGCTGCAGGGCGGCTCTATACACACACACACACACACACACACACACCTCCTCTTATCCCCAAGGCCCAGGATGTCATGTTCAGTGAGATCCTGCAAGCCAGTGCTGCATCAGACCGTGAGCAGAGGGCCTGGAGGGTGAATACTGCAGACTGTGTGGAGAAGGAAGGAGTGGACAAGAGTCCCAGCAGGAAAAGGAGGAGGAGATGCACCAGGACATAGTGCAGCTTCTCCAGCAACAAACACAGATGCTGCAGGCTCTTGTGGACCTACAGATTCAACAAACACAGGCTTGCCTCCCTTTGCAGTCCATGGAGGACTCTATTTCAGCACGTCCCTGCACCGTCCTTTATCATTCCATGTGGCATCCACAGGGCCGCAAACCCTAACCCGACCACTTCACTCTACCCCAGGAGACAGTAAGGACAACCACAGCTTCACATACACTGACCTGTGACAGCCATGGTTGATGTGTGTGTAGGTAAAATGAACACGAATGTTCTTTCCCCTTGTTAAGTTCTGGGTTCCATTAATTTATTAAGTTTTTAATGCAGTTGCTTTTAAATTGTACAATTTTTGCAGTGTTTGGATAGTCATTCATCTTTATGAGTTACCAACATATGCTACAGAATGCCGAGCAGTACTGAAAGCACCCGCTTGCTTGTTATTGTAGAGTGCAACACAACTCATCGGATCAGTGACAAACACAGTGTAAGAATCATAAATGTACAGTGAGAACCACAAAAGCAATAGGGGCATTGACAGTGTTATATTCATGGATGTGCATCAAGCACCACACAATGCCTTACAGGCCCCCAATCTGAAGGCTCAGGTAGAGCACAGTCCACCACAATGCATTACAGTGTCTCACCGTTAAACTGGTCTTTCAAGGTTTCCCTCAGTCATACAGCTCTGTACGGGGCTCTTCTCTCTTCTAATAGCTCTCGTGTCTGGCTGGTCAAACTTCATCCCCCACCTTGGCGACAACTTTCCCCCCTTTGCCTCACAGATCTCATGCAGGACACAACAGGCAGCTATAGCCATTGGGATGTTTTTCTCACAGAGATCCAGTCTTGTGAGTAAACAACACCATCATCCCTTCACTCTACCAAAAGCACATTCAACTGTCATTGTACAGCTGCTGAGCCAATCTCTCCTTCGTGCTGTCGAGGTGGCCGGTGTGCAACTTCATGAGCTGGGGAGCCAGGGATAGGCGGGGTCCTCCAGGATCACTATTGGCATTTCAACATCGCCAGTGGTCATCGGCCAGTGGAATAAG
Source organism: Trachemys scripta elegans (assembly GCF_013100865.1). NCBI lineage: Eukaryota > Metazoa > Chordata > Testudines > Emydidae > Trachemys > Trachemys scripta. The sequence goes on from NC_048302.1 coordinate 131,711,494, forward strand.
AACGTCCCTGCTTGCAGCTTTCTGAACAGTCCTGTGTACTTAAAGATACGAGCATCGCCTACCTTCCCTCACCAGCCAACACTGATAGAGGGGAAGCGTCCCCAGTGATTCACCAACACTTGCATTGAGAAGTAGCCCTTTCTGTTGACGGACTCTGTGGCAAGGTGGTGAGTGCCAATATAGGGTTATGAGTGTCGTCTATCGACCCACTGCAGTTTGGGAACCCCACTGCCGCAAATCCCTCCACTGTGTCCTGCACATTACCCAGAGTCACAGTCCTGTGTAGCAGGAGGCGATTCATGGCCCTGCTGTCAGAGGCCAGACCAGCGAGGAACAGCAGCTGCTGGCCTGCTCCCTGACTAACTACACTTGCTAGGCAACCAGTGAGCCCAGCTGCTCTGCCTTAAAACCCCCTTCAATACATACAACGCCGCAGCTGTGCTCACACTTGTTCCAGTCCCTGCTTCAGCCTGCTTCCAGCCCTTGTTCCAGCCCCTGCTCCCACCTCTTCCACCCCTGCTCCTGCTTAGTCCAGCCTTTGCTCCAGCCCTGCTTGCTCCAGTCCTTGTTCCAGTCCTGCTCCAGTCTTCCTGTCCCTGGTGCTGATCTGCTCCAGGCCCTTCTCCTCTCTGGCTTCAGACTTGTGGCTTCAACCCCCTGCTCTGCCTCTGGCTTCCAACTCTGATGGACCCTCTGGTTCTGGCATTCAGCTTCTGTCTCTCCAGTACTGATCCCTGACTCCGCCTCTGGCTTACGACCGGTTTACTCCCTCTGGCTCTGGCATTTGGCTTCTGCCCCTCCTATACTGAGCCATCGGCTTGTTTCCTAGACTCCGCCCACCCTGGACCCAGCTCTAACTGGTAGGCCGAACTCTCTCCTTCACTACTAGGCCTGACTACCCATGGCCCAGTCAGCAACACCTGCACACTTGCATGACCACGGCCCCCACCATGGATTTTCCAGCTCCAAAGTGATTTCCCAAGGACGGATAGCAATCCACCGTTGCAAGCTTCCACAGTGCAATCACCACTTGCTTCTCCACTGTCAGCGCAGCTCTCATTCTGGTATCCCCAGGCTGAAGGGCTGGGGCGAGCTCAGCTCACAGATCCAGGGATGTGGCTTTTTGCATCCAAAAGTTCTGCAGCCACTGCCCATCGTCCCAAACCTGCATTACAATGTGATCCCACCAGACAGTGCTCGTTTGGGGGGCCCAGAAGTGGCGCTCCACCACTCCACCATCTGCAGCTGCTCTGTGAATGCCACCAACAAACTTGAATTGGATTTTGCTATGCCCCGCGGCAGTTTGTCCTCCACAAAGTCATCATGTTCCCTGCTGAGGCAGTTCTTCTTGCAGGTCTGCAAATACTAGAGGATTGTGCGTCCTGTGCTTGCAATGCTCATGACAACAGTGCAGAGCTGTGCAGGCTCCGTGCTTCTCTCAGCGAGGGGGACCACGCAGATTCATGGGATTTCTGAAAAGGCACAAAAATTATGGGATACAGATGGCATTATGGGATGGAGAAAGTTGCATGCTGGGAAGTTGACCCCTTGATCCCAGTCACCCCAGCGTGACTCATTTTTGCCCAACCGTGCATTGCAAAAACTTCCCAAAAGACAGCGCACTTGATGGTGACAAGTTGCACTCTGGGATACCTACCTACCCCCTGTGCATGACACAAAGACTCCTGGTGAGTATGCACAGCACCAAGGCAAGGAGCCAAGTATGCACACACATAAGCAATATACTAACTGAAGTGGCTTTATCCTGATGTAACTTGCGTCAGCCAAAGTTTGTGGTGTAGTCATGGCCTCAGGGCTTGTGTGCATTAGTCACTGTTGCCTTTTAGAGGAATACAGACTTAGTACTGCTTCCACCCCAGGGAGTTTTCCTCTGGCTCTAGAGACTGGTGGTTTTGGAAGGACCAGGGTTCAGGTTCTAGCTCCAGTTCCATCTATTTGTGAGTCATTTATACAGTAACTTAGTCTGTCGTCTGCAGGACACTGATTTGTTCCAGTTGGCCATCATTATGGGCAGGAAGTTGGGCCAGAAGTCCAGGCATAGCCCAAGTTGTATTTTTGTTGCAGTTTTCATGGGAATCCTGGCTTCTGTGAGCTATATACACTGCTTTTGACCTCTTGCACGAATATGGGTATGATGGTCACAGCTGAGGGAATGGCACTGAGAATGTTGAGAACCACCAAGTGAAAACCCGCATGGGAGACTCAGGGAGAGCAGGAGCTTAGGTCTGGTGGTTTGTCTTGGGGAGGAAGGTTCACAAGTTCCACTTCTGGGACTTTTTGGAACTAGTCATGTACCTGGTTGATGCGGTTCAACACTGCTGGCACCTGCTGCCATTGCAGAGGCCGAGGATGGGATACAGCACTGAGTAAGAGGCAGCAAAGGTGCTCTCCTCCCCACCAGCCTCCCTGCACTAGGGTTGCTTGGACGTCACAAAGGCATGAGTCGCTGTGTTTACATCTGCATCAGAGATGCCAGGACTCAGACTCCTGATTGGCTGTGATGACAAAAGTGCTTCATATCACGGTTGTCACCTAGGAATCCAGGAGCATTGATGGGACCAAAATAACCCAAAACCAAAAACTTCTCTTGACAAATGCTGGGTACATATCCCGAAAGGAGGGTGCACTCACAGCCTCTGTCCTTTCCTTCAGATGCTTCTCCTTTAATGTCTGAGCACCAGTTCTCTCTTATACAGACTGAGCCAACACCAGATTGTTGCCATCCTCTCTCCCAGTTCCATCGAGCACCAGGACAGCAGTGAACCCACAACATCCAGGTTGAGTGAAAAGGTATAGATTTGAGTGCCACTCACATTGGTGATGCTGCACACCCAAATAGTTCACCATCACTGTGATGGCTCTACGTGCACATTGAACAGGATGGAATCATAGAATGTCAGGGGCCTCAGAAAGTCATCTAGTCCAACCCTCTGCTCAAAGCAGGACCAATCCCCAGACAGATTTTTGCCCCAGCTCCCTAAATGGCCCCCTTAAGGATTGAACTCACAACCCTGGGTTTAGCAGGCCAATGCTCAAACCACTGAGCTATCCCTCCCCCTCCCATGTTGACCCCAGCATGTGAGAGTCCTTGGCACGTCTCAGACAGGAAGTAATCCACTTAAAGGCCTTGCTGGCCACTCCCACAAGTCTTAGCAGACAAATCAATTGAATCACCTGGGTCAAATACTGCCGACAGATCTAATAAAACTAGCACAGACTTTTCTTGTGTCCATCACCAGGAGGAGATGGAATTATCTGAGTATGATTCTTTCCATTCTAAAAACCCATACATAAAACTAAATTCACGAGGAGTATGGAAACCCATGAGATCAAGATGTGCCCAGGATAGCGGCAATGTCACCTTCTTAATAGCCTTTCCCAAAAAAGAAAAAGTAAAGATTTAGGCAGTAATTAGCAAGGCTGAAAATGTCAAGATGATTCCTGGAGCAGGGACCTTGCCACTGCCTAAGGACCTAGGCCTTTTGCGATCTTTGTCAATAATGAGCAAAAATAAAACCTCACTATATTCTATCAGTCACAAGGATCTAACTTGCAGGTAGACTGTTACAAATCTGAGACCGTAGGATGAAACTCAACCTGAGAAGGAGTTTCAATCATAGCTTTCTCCCCCGCCATTTATCCAAATCGGCTGGATAAAACTAATCTTTTAGCAAAACAAATGGGAAATTCTTCACAGCAAGAATAACCCGATTATGTAATTTCCCTTCTGTAACAGCCTGGCCCAACTCTGGCGGGGGGGACGGCGGCTTAGCCCGGCAGGCACTTGGGGGTCAGGGAGGCCAGCAGCTAGGCCCGACTCTGGGGCCAGCCCAGCACTGGGGGAGGCCAGCGGCTCAGCCCGTCTCAGTACTGAGGGAGGACGGCGGTAGGCCCGGCGCTCAGGGAGGCTCGCAGCTTGGCCTGGTGCTGGGGTGCGGGGGGGGCGGAGGGGCCGGGGTTCGCCCCAATGTGGCTGGGGCGGGCAGGCTGGGGCTCCTCTGGTTGCAGGGGCCCCTCAGAATCAGGGCTTCTTCTTTTACGGGGTAAGAGGGGGGTTTCAGGGCTCTGGTGTGTGGGGGAGCGGGGCCTTGGGCAGAAGGGGCAGGGCTGGCGGACCATCCCCCCCAAAGCAGGGGCTCACCCGCCACCCATGGTTGCATCCCTGACCATCTTGGCTAATAGCCATTGATGGACCTATCCTCCATGAACTTATCCCGTTCTTTTTTGAACCCCGTATTTACATCTAACAGGCTGCATTCTCGCTAAATATTTATGGTGTTTTCCTGTCTGTAGATTTTTCAAACAATCGCTCTCCAAGTCTTCTCATTTTAAGGTGTACCCCAGCTCCCAGCAAGCTTACAGCATGAATGACACCTTAGCAACCGCCCATCAGGAAAGCTTATTGCCAAAAAACATTGGTGTCATGTTAAGATGCAATTAAAAGCTATCCTGGGGCAAAGAATAGACGGAAAGGTACAAATTCAACTGAATAAATTTCCTTCCCCCAGAACTGCGGTCTCATATTTCTGTACACTTTTTTTTTTTTAAAACTCACAACATGCTCAGAACCATATAAACTAATAAATTCCAATTCCTGTTGGCTTCAGAATACAGAGAAATGCTTTATTCATTAGAGCAGATTAAAAGAGAGCTCCCTTTGTTTTAACATCGATTTCCTGCAATTACTTGAATGAGGAGCCCAGAGCGAGAGTCTGGGACTGGCTGGGTAACAATATCAGAATTGGGAGGCAAGGAGACAGAACTAGCACCAGGGAAGGCGTTACGGGGGCAGACAGGTCTATGTCCTCTAGAGAACACACCCCTCCAGAAGCTGGAACGGAACCCAAGATTCCAGAGTCTTTATGTTCCTCTACTTCAGCAAATAGCTACAAAATCCAGTGTGTGTGTCTCATCGCCCTCTAGTGCCTGGTCCACACAGAGGACGATACTCGATGAAAAGAGCTATAGAAGACCTAAGTATTATTTCAGAGTGTTGCTTCTGAAGAAGTGAGGTTTTTTACCCACGAAAGTTTATGCCCAAATAAATCTGGTAGCCTTTAAGGTGCCACCAGACTCCTTGTTGTTTTTGCTAGGTATTATTGTTACTGCTCTGAGTTACTCTCTTAGCTCAGGTGGCAAAGGTCTGTGTGGTGAACTAAAGGTTGCAACCCTGCTCGTGACCCATGTAGGGGTCAGTATGATTCCACATGCTGGAACTTCTGTGTGTTCTGTTTGCTTTTTTTGAAAACCTAGGATATTACAGGCACCCCAAAAAAAAATTGTGTTAAAAGAACCTTAAGGTTGTAAAGTCAAGCACTCAAATGTTAGAACATTTCAGAGTGAAGGTTGACTATGCAACCTTATTTTAGCTGCCTTGTGTATATGCATTATGATATGGTCTTTAATTATATGATCGCCTACTATTTTTTCCATAGGACTTGTGCTGGGGATGAAACAGGGTTGTGCTCTTGTCTGTAGCACCCCTACTTCATTTACTGCAGAAGCCGGAAGATGTGCAGCTAATGAGGCAGGGGGCTGCAGGAAGAGAAAGGGTGGTCTCATGGGTAAGGCAGTTGAATGGTGCCCTGGATTCTAGCCCTGCCTCTGCCGCAGAGTTTGTGCGATACCAGGCAGGTTGTTAAAACCACACTTTTCACAGGGGGTCACTAATTGTGTGTTCCTCATTTTCTGGGTGCCCCACTTCAGACTCTGGGGTCTGCTTTGCAGAAGGGCTGAGCACTCACAGCTGCACCCAAAGGCAATGGGAGCTGAGCTTTGGACGTCCAGAGTGCTATAGACCGCTAAGTACTTTGAGGCCCTAGGCATCTCAAATTGGGCACCCAAAATCGGGTATACTATTGACTTGAATTTCTCTGTGCCTCAGCTTCCCATCGTTTCACAGGGATGTTGTGAAAATAAATTCATTACAGTATCTGGATGCGTCACAATTATTAGCAATGAGCACCACAGAAAACCCATAAGGAAATTAATATTTCCATCTTCAGAGCAGGGTTTGAATAGTGTGCAGTAAATAAGGCCTAGAGCCAGGGGTCCTATAGAAAAAAATAGCGTGTGACCATGTAATTGAAGACTATTATAATGCATACACACAAGAGAGGTGAATTCAGGTTGCACGGGCAGCCTTAATTCTGGCATTTCCTAACTTCGGAGTGCTTGATTTTGCAACCTTAACATTCGTTGGAAGGATTTCTGTGTGTAATATGTATAATGAGAACACCCAGAGATATGTTAGGTAGGAGGCGATGGAGTTACAAGGGATATAAATGCTCATGCTTCAGGATATGAGCCAGCCACTAACTGATGGAGGCTAAGGAGAAATGTAGCCTATGGGTAAGTTATCTCATAGTTTTCCCTTACAGGGTTCTTGCACTTTCCTTGGAAGCAGCTGGCACCGGCCACCTGCCAGAGAAAGGTTTCTGTGCAAGCTGGACCACTGGTCTGAATGCGTATAATTATTCCTTATGTACATGGAATAGACAAGAGCTTAATTTTGTCTCAAATACCAAGAAAGTGAGGCAACAGTGGCTGTGTTAAGGGAGAGTAAAAAAGCAATACATTCTTTTAATTACAGTATTTGATAACAAAACTGAGATAAAGGTCTGACCCTGGTGGTTATAATTAATGGCTAGTGCTTGCCACTTTCCTAACCTAATCCCAAACCGGGTGAAACTCACCGGGGTGGGCTTTCATTACAAACCCTGAACGCAGGTCAGATTGTCAGAAGAGCTTGCTGACCTGAACCCGGGGTCAAATGGTGAATTGAGTCCAGAGCCGGTTCATTTTTGGATGGCTTCCAGTCAGAAATCTCCATGCTTTGACCACAAACCAGGCACTTTGATCAATGTGAAACTTGAGGGGGAGGAGGAGTGAGAATCTGGACTGTAGGTTCCCATGGAACCAGTTCCACTTCTGCATCACACAAGTTGGCTACAATGCACATGACTAAGGTAGCAAAGGTCAAGAAGTGACTGAACACACGTGAGAGGAGAGTGAAGGAACAAAGGAGCAGAGGACAGGGATGCTATGGATGGTGGAAATGCCTTTCTAACCCTTGGGTACTGCCTACTAGTTGTACAGTGTGCAACCCCACTTCAGACCCTAGGGGCATCCAACTTGGGAGTCTAGAGGGATAGCTTCTCACTGAAGATGTACAGCCACCTTCCACAGGAGCAGGAGAGTGGTTTCAATGTCCCTATTAACCCTTTCACTCCTCCTCCAACTCCCGAACTTTGGCAGCATCCTGGAAAGTTTGCTTGTTCATTGCACGGGCCAAATACATCCAGATAATAATACTTAGCTCATATACAGCTACCATTCATATGGCCAGATGGTACATTAAGAGCAGGGCCCAGCAGCTATGGAGGGGTTCACACTAGGTTACTGGATTCACACACCACTATGTGCCTTCTCCTTTTGGCCTGGATCACAAAGCCTCTGCAGGGGCAGATTCCTTGCACAGCCACAGATCACAAGGCCTGATGCCATACCAGCGCATGTTCTGATAAGCTAAGTTGGATCGAAATTTGGCTGGGAAACCTAGGAGCACCCAGGGGCTGCAGGAAGCAATGCTGATGAATCAGCAGTGTACCTCTGCATTGGCTTGGAGCTGGCACTCAACTGAGGCCCCCTTTGATAGTGGGGGCTCCATGGTGCTGGGCTGCGACTGTCGGAAGAGATGTCCAGCCAAGGTCTGGAATGACAGATGCTCATTAGAGAGCGCAGCAGTAAGAACAGTATTATCTCTGCTATCCCGGATCGATTCCAAATCAGATAATTACACTCTGTCTCCTTAAAATCCAACCTGTGGTGCTATGGTGTTGCTCTTCCCTTCTTGTCCCAAATTTGGATACTATCTCAAAAGCAACGTCTTTTCAGTGACAAGCCAAAGGATCCCCGTGTCTCTCGGATTTAATTCATTTTCTATCTGTGGTGTTTATATAATGCCTATCTATTCAGCCTTGGAATAGCATTTCCAGATCCTCAAGTGAGACGGTGCTATGTTATTACATGGCAAGAAGTGTACAGTATTATTAATGCATTGCAATATTGTGTCATATTTATATCAACCTTCAATGTGGGGAAACTCTTCTAATTAATGTGGGTTCTAAGTTAAAGGGATTCAGCTTGGAAACTCTGACATATTTTTCCCTTCTGCCCAGCAGGAAAACCATTGTCCTATAATGACAACAGGCTAGTCTAGGAACATTATCTCTTCATAGCATTAACATCTATCTGAAAACAAAGGCAAATGTCAGGAAGGGGAAAGATTAATTCAGTTTTAAGAGAGGTCAGCTCCCCTTCAGGCATCTACACCAAGTGGCCATATTTTCCAAGAGTGCTCAACAAACAACGTTCTGAGCAATTTTGATAAGCTAGCCCCAGTTGTGGGAGCCAAGCCCTTCTGAAGACCGGCCTTAGTGCTGACAACTGTGGCCAGATTGACAGCCCTGAAGATCCTCTATTGAGCAACAAAGCAAATAAAACACAGACAATAGCAGTGCAAGTTCCCCCCACATTTATGAACCCTGACAGGGCAGGATTGCCTTTAGCTATTTATGTGTAGTTCAGTTCTTGTCTACTAAGATAGTCAATATTGGGATGACTGTGGAAATGTAATGCCCGGCAGGGGCGGCTCCAGGCACCAGCGCACCAAGTACGTGCCTGGGGCGGCAAGCCACAGGGGGCAGCCTGCCGGTCGCCATGAGGGCGATGTCTGCCGGTCCCATGGCTTCGGCGGTGGGTACGCTGAAGGCACGGGACCGGCGGACCTCCCGCAGGCATGCCGCCGAATCCACGTTACCAGCGGACCTCCCGCAGGCATGTCGCCGAATCCACAGTACCAGTAGACCTCCCTCAGGCATGCCACCGAATCCACATTACCAGAGGACCTCCCGCAGGCATGCCACCGAAAGTCGCCTGACTGCCGTGCTTGGGGAGGCAAAATACATAGAGCCGCCTCTGATGCCCAGTCGCTGAGGCAGGCTACTGGGCAGTCCAGAGCAGTAGTCAAGTGTGAGTGGGTAGCTGGCAGGTCAACCTGTATCAGGGGCAGTCTGGGGCAATGGTCAGAGTTCTCACAGGGATCACTAGCCAGAAAATCCAATGCAAGGGGTCAGGTTGGGAGGGAGATTGGGCAAGGCAACAGGGCAACAAGGTAGAGTCGGGCAATGTGGTCTAGGCAGCAAGCAACCAGCCAGCAATGGTCTGTTGCTCAGACAGCTTCCTTTTCCTGTTGGGGCCTTTATATAGTCCAGGTACCCAATGAGAGTGTTGCCTGTCCATCCAATCAGGGACCGAGGATGTGGCTGCTGTGAGCCTTCAGGCCTTTAGCAGTTAGGCTGTTAATCTGGGGCAGTGGTTCAGTACATTGCTGTAGTGAAGCAACTAAGGATGCTGCCGGTGGGCCTGCATTCAATACTTGGGTCCTGACAGGAAGATAATAGTTGAAAGGCAAGTGTGGCCCAGTTGATAGGGTCTGGGTTCAGGAGACCTGGGTTCTGTTTACAGCTCTGCCATTGACTTGCTGGGTGACCTTTGACAAGTACTTCACTATGTGTGTCTGTTTCCCTATCTCTTAAGTGGGGCTGGTAATACCTGCCCTCCTCTATGAAGCACTGAGACCTACACCTAAGAAGGTAGTGTGTAAATACTAGGTATCATCAAAAAGCTTCACACACTCCTGTATAATGAACAATCCCCTCTGAGTGCTACAGATCAGAATACTATGACTGTCGAAGACCATGCAGAACCCTTTTGTGTTGTTCAGAGATGCCAAGGCCAGAAGGGATCCTTGCCATCAGCTAGTCTGACCTGCTGTGTAACACAGGCCAGAGACCTTCCCCAGAATAATTTCTAGAGAATATCTTTTAGGAAATCATCCACTCCTGATTTTAAAATGGTCAGCGATGGAAAGATACACTGTGCCCCTTGGTAAATTGTTCCAACGGTTAATTTCTCTCTCACTGTTAAAAATGTACCCTTTATTTCCAGTCTGTATTTGTCTAGCTTCAACTTCCAGCCATTGGATCATGTTATACCTTTCTCGGCGAGGTTGCAGAGCCCATTATTAATTTGTTCCCCATGAAGGTACTTATAGACTGAATCAAGTCATCCCTTCGCCTTCTTTTTGTTAAGCTAAACAGACTGAGCTCTTTGAGTTTTTCACTGTAAAGCATGTTTACTAATCCTTTAATCATTCTTGTGGTTCTTCTCTGAACCTGCAACAATTTATCAATTGTGGACACCAGAACTGGACACGATATTCTAGCAGTGGTCGCACAGGTGCCAAATGCAGAGGTAAAAGAACCTCTCTACACCTACTTGAGAGCCCCCTGTACATGCATCCCAGGATCGCATTAGCTCTTTTGGCCATAATGTTGCCCTGGGAGCTTATGTTCATCTGATTATCCACCACAACCCCCACCGCTTTTTCAGAGTCACTGCTTCCCTGGGTAGTCTCCCATCCTCTAAGTATGGCCTGCATTCTTTGCTCCTAGGTGTATACATTTAGCCATATTAAAATTCTTATTGTTTGCTTGCACCTAGCTTCCCAAGTGATCACTGTATCAATGTCCTGTCCTCTTCGTTATTTACCACTCCCCCAATTTTTGGGTCACCTGCAAATTTTATCGTTGATCATTTTTTTGTTTTCTCGCAGGTCATTCATAAAAATATTCAATAATATAGGGCCAAGAACTGATCCATGTGGGACCCCACTAGAAACACACCCTGTTTACAGGTGAGGTTTCCCTGTTTACAATTACATTTTGAGACCTAGCTGTTGGGCAGCTTTTAATCCATTTAACATGGCCCATGTTAATTTTATATCTTTCTAGCTTTTTAATCCAAATTGTTGCATGGTACCAAGTCAACCACCTTACAGACATCTAAGTCTATTACATCCACCCTATTACCTTTATCAACCAAACTTGTAATCGCATTAAAAAAATCAAGTTAATGTACATTATCCTCCTTTCAATTCTTTATTAATCAAGTCCTGTATCAGCCGCACCAATATCATGTCCAGGAGCGATGTGAGACTGACAGGCCTATAATTCCCCAGGTCATCCCATTTGCCCTTTTTAAAGATTGGCCCAACATTAGCTTTCTTCCAGATTTCTGGAACTTCCCCAGTGTTCCAAGACTTATTGAAAATCAACATTAATGATCCAATGAGCTAGAACAAAAGAATCAGGACTTCGTGCTGTGAGAAATCTAATACAGGTACTGGGAAGAGTCAGAAGAAAGCAAGCCAGGCGTCTCAGTATTATGGGTCATTATCTAATACTGCATTGACCAGGAAGGCAGCAGATGAATGTCTTTTGAGACCCCATGCGGTTTGAAATTTGTAGGGAATAAACTAATGTGCATTCCTGGTTTATACTGTGTTCTTTTAATCACTTAACTGTTTGGTCCCAGTTCACCTCTAACTTACACAGAACTGGATTCTGCCACCTTTACTCCTTCAGTAACCTCTTACTCCATTGATTTTAATGGGACTACTCCAAGAGTAAAGTATTTATTCAACACAAGGGTAGCAGAATCCAGGCCATTGTCTTTTTACGTATGTAATTCCATTGGCTTGTTATGCAGTTACTTCCAATTTACACCAATTTCCATTGACTTTTTGGATCTGTCCGTAAGTGAGACGAGAATTGGGTCCTTTGTTTCTCTGTGCGTGGTGGTAAAGGCTGATTGACATAAATGTACTACTACTCCAGTTATTAGCCTGTGGCTTCCAGAAGATCCCTTAATTAAACACAGAGAGAGGAAGGGGGCAGGTATTCATATCACATAAACACAAACACCTAACCCAGACTGCAGGTGCTTCCTGCAGTTCTGCCAAAGTGGATCTGTCTGGCTTGCAATGATGCCAATACAAACCTCAGACATGACTAAAATAATCTAATCAGAGCCCCTTCCTTTCAGATCGATAGCCCATTGTTGAGAGTGCTGGGCAAAGTTCTCTCCAGAGGGTCCTGTCACCCCCATGCTTTGTTGGTTGCGATGGCAGCCAGAGCAAACAGAAATGGAAGTCACAACAATCAGGTTAATTGTCATCATCAAGGAAGTCAAGACAAAACTTTGCAGGTTGGGCTGTACTTTAAGGTCTGGCTTTTGTGAACCCTATTGCTGGGGGGGTGGGAAGTAGGAGATTACACATGCCAGCCTCACTCTTAGTGAACGAGAAATATTCATCCAGTGGACCAGGGACTTACCCAGTCTGACGTTGGGACCATCCACTGCCTCAGTTTCCCTCTCTCAAATGGTCAGCCACCAGCTCTGAGCTGATTTTGCTTTCCAAGTAAGTTGTGAAAGTCCACCCCTTCCAGAGACAACTAGAATCCAAAAGAAAACAAACCCAATCCTCCACCCGACTCCTGCCAGGCACAGCCCTTCTTCTCAGGGTCTGTCCTCTTCCTCAACAGCCTTTTCTTAGGCTCAACTTCCAGCCCTCGTTGGCAGGAATCAATCCCCTCTTCCCCTTGATGGCAGGGGTGGCAGCATGAGGCAACCTGCATCTACACTTGACAATGTCATTGTCAACTCTCATGATTTCCTCTGGAGGAAGGCAATTTTGGCCACAGCTGGAGCCACTCTGGTGATGATGGTGAAGGTCCAGCCATGCCCAGTGGAAGACCTGCAATGATTGGCTGCCTTCCCCACATCCCCACCTCTTGGGGAAAAGCAACCAATCAGGGCTACTGAAGGAGGCAGGCAGCACTCCACTCTGGAGCTAAGAGGAGTTTTTGGTGTTGGCTTCTTCTTCCCCCACCCATTTTCATAGGAGGGATGGTGGGGAACAGAAAGACCCCAGCAGCTCAGGGAAGATCTTCTCCTTCCTCCTGTGAATAGTGGGTCAGTCTGTTGTGTGCTCCTCCCTACTGCATCCTTGCAACACCAGGCCAGGGATGGGGAGAGAGTGTGAAGAACCTCTTGGAGCTGCACCCCCTATCTCAGGCCTGGAAGGAGGCAGAAGAGGACCCACCGTGGTTAATCCTCCAGATCTGAAGGCAGGGAGTTGGAAAAGCCTCTGGAAAAACAGGAGGAGCAGATGTAGGGCTGAGGGGCAAGAATTGATGAAGGGCTCATAATTAATTACTGGGCTGAAGGGTGGTAGAATAATTAGATTATGGCGGAGAAGGTGGACGCTCTGCACCATCCAGCAGCCCACGAGAGCTCCTGCAGCAGGGGCCAATGGGACCTTACTCTAAAAACTTGGGGAAGTTGGCAACCCCGTAGCTATCTCACACATAGACCCACATAAAAGGGGGGTGAGGAGTTGGGCATTCAAAAATCTCAAAAGAAAGACCAAAACCAAATGATAACCTTAAAAAAAATCATGGGTTTGAACTTTTGAGTGTTGCAGTACTGGGGTCCCTGCCCAGTGTTTAATTCATAATGAAATGACTCAAGCCGGGACTCAAGCAATTAGGTGGTGGGGATCAAGCCAATTTATTACATTCATAACTGATGCAGCAAACCCAGAGGTGCCAGGGCTCAGCCCTGGCAAACCCTGGCACAAATTAAGCACTGCCCCTGCCCATGGGACCCCACCCAAGTGAGCTGTCTATCCCATAACTCAAACGGCCCCGGCTATCCTTCCCAGAGCGTCTTCCCAGGGCCCAGCCTATACCTCCTGGTTGGTCTCCTGCTCTTTCATAGGCCACTCACAGCCAGGTCTGCTCTCCCTGCAGTATCAGTCCTGACTGAGCAAAGATTGCTCTTAGATCTCCCAGCAGGCCTGTTCTTAGTCACATGCTCCCCGCACCGCAGGACCTTTAAACTCATTCCCTCCACCTGGGGAGATTGTATAAACCTGGTACAGGTGAATAAGGCTGAGCCCCAACCCCCTTCAAGGGCCAGTTTTCCCTGCAACATGCAAATCCAGCTCAGTCCTGCTTGCTAGGGAAGGCAGTGGGGATTTTGCTATTGAGTTCAATGGGAGCAAGCTCATGGTTCGGTTTTATTATTTCTATAATACCAGGGAGTACATGATGGGTTGCAGATATCAGTGAAGACCCTGCCTGTCCTGAAGAGGGACACTCCCTGCTAACCTAGTCCAAGACTGTGCTAAGGTTTCCAGACTAACCAAACTCAAAAGCCCAAGTCCCCTTACACCCCCTTTGTAGGTGCTTCATGCTTTTGTCAGGTGACTCATTGTACTTACATTAGACCAAGTTTGTGGAAGGCACCAACTGGAGGGGAGCAAACACACAGTCCATTTTGCCAACACTTTAAACATTTAGTGGGATCTCCCCTTTGGCCCAGGAAGAACCTGTAAGTAGCCCTGAGCCATCCCAGTAATAGAAGGTCTCCAACCACCATCCAAGAGATAAGCAGTACATGGCTGCTGTACCCAGACTACAGAACCCAGCCTGAACAAGACACGGACAGTGAGCCAAGGGGTTAGTAGGTCACGGTTTTGCTGCTAATATTTTCAGTGATACTCAAAAGGTTGCTGGACCTTTACACTACACTCATTCAGCCCATTCATTTGTATCCCTTCCTCTAACCTCCCCAAGATCCTCTGAGATTCAACCTCCATCTTCCTCTGTGTTTACAAGCAACTCTTCCCAATCAAATATCACCTGCAATTTTGATCAGCCCTGTACTACATATTTCTTTCTTCAGCTCATTCAACAGTATTTGATCAATGCACACTCTACGAGATCGGCACATCCCACCGCTTTATGTGGCTGCCGTAGATGCCAATGGAAACTAGGTGCCTAAACACTTTGAGGAGCTGAGCCCTACTGACTCGAACAGGGGGCTGGGAGTCAGCGTTCCTGAGTTTCATCCCAGCTTGGTCACTGACCTGCTGAGTGACCTTGGGCAAATCAATTATCAATTATTTCCATTATCATAGCACCTAGAAGCCGCAGTCACAGACCAGGACTGCATTGTCCTAGGCACTGGACAACACAGAACAAAGATGATTCCTGTCCCAAAGTGTTTATGATCAAAGTATAAGACAAGAGACACTAGGTGGATACAACAGGCAGATGGGGGAAGCTCAAAGAAAGGATGAGACAGTGCTGGTGAGCATGCCCGGTTTACCCATTTGTAAAATAAGAATAATCATTGCCTCCCAGGTGTGCTGTCAGACTCATCTAGTTAGTGTTTATGACATGGATGAAAGGCAACTAATTAGAATTAAGCCGTGGCCCATCAGCCAATTTGGAATCTGTTCTGTTTCTCTCTGTCAAACAGCAGGCAACGTTGCACAGTTACTTAAAGCCCCAAAGTAGGAGTATTTACCCACTGATCACGGCTACAAAACATCGCATTGATGGCGAATTCAGTGTTGCTCGGTGATCCTGGAAGCTCTGCAGCACAGCCGCTGCTGATACACTCATCCAGGAGTATTTGAGACTCAGAGATCCGTAATCAGAGGTGACAGGTTGTGCTTAGAAGAACAACCTAGATGCTCCGCAAACTTAGCGGTGACCCAAAGAAGTTAATATAATGAAGACACAAGTATAGGCCAGACATTGGAGAGGGAAGGCACCTGTTACAGATCGCAGGCTGGTACTCCCATTGGCATTTTGCCTTCATATGGAGTATAAGACAGGGCCCTATGTCTTAAGTCTATTCCCCCAACCAGTGCAGGATTGATCCCTTCAATGAATTCCACAGTGCTTTGCCCAAATCAGTTTTAAGGGTATCATTTAAATGCAGCAATGCATTAAGTACATCACTCTAGCAGATTTCACCCTTAATATTCAGTACTGGTTTTCTTTTGCTTAACTTAATCCCCTTACTCCTAGTTATAACCTCATACCATCCAGAACAATTGTCCTTCCTTAGGGCCAGAGTGTGAACTGCCAGATGAGTGGCTACTTACATGAGGAGTTGCGTTGAAGTTAATGGTGAACTGGAGCATAACCCTCCCTCAACATACACATAATACTTGTCATTAGCCTGTATCACAGCAATGAACTCACACATCCTAGACTGCACAGCTGCTGCCTGTAAACATTCACAAGGCTTGGCACATGCAGAAGAATTTAGACTAGATTTGACATTCTCCTGGAGAACATTCAGGGCAGGTGATGCTGAGAGCAAGACTAGAAGCCCTGCAAAATAAGCCTCTTCTTCTCAAGTGTCCCCACGGCCCAGCCAAGTTTTTTAAAAAGGGAGGGTCTCCCTATGGCCCCATTGAGGGACTGCCATTCCCTGTTCTGACTGAAGTAAGACAGCCAGGAGAGTGGAGGTGGGTGTAGAGTTTCTTCCTGACTAAGAGTTTTCTCTGTTTAAATGATTCCCTAGGTGGATGAGAGTTAATGAGGTCACAGAAGCACCAGTCCAGTTGCCCATGAACTCCTTCCTGCCTGATAACATCAGCAGCCTGCCCTCAGAAATTGTGGTAGAGAGCTAAGGCTAATAATCAGAGATTATGACAATAGTGTGTAGGGTGTGAATACAGGGGTGCACTTGATCACACCCCAATTCTTTTAAAAGGTGCTTTAATGACCACAGGTTTTATGGCTTGTTTCTTTGCGGAGGATCACTACCCTGTTTTATGCCTTCTGCACAAAATGAGCTTGTGCAATCTGAAACACAGAAGTCATCACAAAACTGAACCTCCATACAGTCCCTGTTTCCCCTTACATCTGATGAGCGGAGTTCAAGTTTCTTAGCTGTCTGGCTGGTATCTGAAGGGTCCATTTGATGACCAAGATGTTTTTGCAGACCAGTGGCTCCATCTGATCTGGCTGTATCTGGGGGAAAGAAAGGGAAACTAATCTAAGAGCCATATGCCACTATAGCTAATTTTGTACCCTTTCTGAATAGTGAGGCTCAGTCTTTAATCTAACTTGTGAAAATCCTGATTTACACCCCTGCCATCTTTGCAGGGAGCAATAGAGAGATCACTAAGCCATAAAGCACAGTGGGATAACACACAGTCCTCTTCATTTTCACATAAAAGCACCCAAGGGCTTATCTGAATACACAAGTCATACCGCTTTAACTACATTGTACAGCTCCTCTAGCACGGATAGTTATACCAGTATAAATGTGCTTATAGCAGGATAGCTTATTCCCATATGGAAAAGGAAATAAGCTATATGGGTATTAGGCATCTTTGTAAGGAAGGGTGTCCACACTAGGGGTAGTCCTGACATAACTATATCAGTCAATAAGAAAAATCACCTTCCCTCTCCCCATTCTGAAATTGTTATACTAGAACAAAATCTGTGTGTAGACCAGGCCTGAGTGATTGTGGAGAACAAGTGTGATTGAAAGGCAATGGGACTTGTGCTCCTAAATCACATAAGTGTTTTTGAAAATCCCATTCCTAATGAACACCCAGGTATCCAATCATTCTTCCCTCTCCCCAGCCTCTAAAAGGTTTTCAAACCATCAAGGATCTCTCATGTTGTACATTTGACTTTCTCCCCACTCCACCCAGCTATGCTCAAAATGTGGACAAAGATGTGGGTCACTGTGAGCTTATCACTGCCACTCCAGAATTGACCAGAGGAGTCACTATAGAGCAGTGAGTCCTTTCCCACCACCTCCAAGAGCTAAGCCCTAGCGCTTGGTGGGAATTTTTTGATGAAATGGTTTTTCAATGTAAAATGCTGATTTGGCAAAACCAAATCTTTTCATGGGAAAGGGTCAATTTTGACAAATATCCTTGCAAAAAAAATGTTTTTTAAACTTTCAAAATTGTCATTTCAATATTTTGTAAACAAAAAGTTCTAGTTTTCAGATTGAAACAATGTTTCACTGTCAAATTTAAGAAAAATTACAGTAAGAAATATGAAAGAAGATCAAAATAGAAGTGAAACATTTTGAAACGATCAAAACAAAATATTGTGATGGATCGGATCCAAAAATCTTTTTTTTTTTTTTTTTTGGATTTTAGGTTCACAAACATTTAAGATGTCAGGTTTTTGTCCTGATTTGAGATGGGAAATTTTTTATTATTTTTCTTGAAAATTCTCACAAGATGGGAAAATTGTTTCCTGTTCAGCTATTCTCAGCGCAGTTTTTTGTGAGATCCCTGGCCTATGCCTGGTTGGGACCAAAAGCTCTAACTCGATGATCCTCATCCCCATAGACAGCATGGGCAGCAGCAGGACAAGTTCCCCTCATGATGCCCTCAGCTCTATTCTGGAAAGCTCACTGGACCACAGGCTACTCCCCATGGTCCAGTCAGTGTCTGGCATTCCTTCTGAATCAGCATAATGGAGCCAACTCATCATACCACAGATAAGGAGATGGTGTGTTTTGCAAGACACACCCTGTCATAAACATACAGCTCAGGGTAGCATAAAATCTCTCCTTTACCTATAAAGCATTAAGAAGCTCAGATAACCTGGCTGGCACCTGACCAAAAGGACCAATAAGGGGAAAAGATACGTTCAAATCTGTGGGGGAAGGTTTTTGCTTTGTTCCTTTGTTCTCTCCGGGTCAGCGAGGAATCAGGGCAGGGAAAATACATCTCCTAAAGCCATACCTAAACTAAGCATCTAAGATTACAAATTGTAAGTAATAGGAAGGAAATGCGTTAGATTATCTTTTGTTTTAGCTTGTGAATTTTTCCTGTGCTAAGAGGGAGGTTTATCCCTGTTTTTTGTAACTTTGAAGTTTTGCCTAGAGGAAAATCCTCTGTGTTTTAAATCTTATTACCCTGTAAAATCAGGATAGAAGGTAACTTTACAGGGATGCTTCTTTTACTTTTTTGTTTATAATAAAGTTCTGTTTCTAAGAACCAAGGGTCTGGTCTGTGCTCACCTTGGTTACTCTCAAGCCTCCCCAGGAAAGGGGGTGAAGGGGCTTGGGGGGATATTTTGGGGAAACAGGAACTCCAAGTGGTCCTTTTCCTGAATCACTTGGTGGTGGCAGCAATACCGTCCAAAGGCAAGGAATAATTTGTGCCTTGGGGAAGTTTTTAACCTAAGCTGGTAGAAATAAGCTTAGGGGGTCTTTCATGTGGGTCCCCACATCTGTACCCTAAAGTTTAGAGTAGGGAGGGAACCCTGACACACTCAGACTTTAAGGTCAGAAGGGACCATTATGATCATCTAGTCTGACCTCCTGCACAACACGGGCCACAGAATCTCACCCACCCACTCCTGTAACAAACCCCTAACCTATGTCTGAGTTATTGAAGTCCTCAAATTGTGGTTTAAAGACCTCCAGCATCATTCCACAGTGTCTATAGCTAATGCTAGCTGGAGCAATTTCAGGATTGGTTTGTTTTTCTGTGCCAAAGTTCCAATTCTGTTTTTCCCAGGCTTGGGTAGGGATTCAGAGGCTGGAATGGAATGGAAAATGAAGTGTTAATCAAGTCTGGCAGAGGACCTCTGGGAATGCCCACCTGCAGCTTTGAGACTGAAGAAATCAACAGACTGAAATCAACACTGTATCTTTCCATACTGAAACTGCCAGGAGAAGCCAAGAGGACTTGTCATTGTACAGCTACTATTAGACTTGATGACAGGAAAGCTAAGAATATCAACATCCTGTTTACCAAACACCATGTAGTTGTAGCACCGAGTGTGGGATCAGCAGGCTGCACCCAGGCTGTGACTGCATGGTCTGAACCAGTTGCTAAACAATATGGTAGCTGCATAGAAGAGAGCCTAACTCGTCTCTCTTTATCCCAAAAGGGAGCCTTAAGATTCACCCAGGTGTTTGGCATCTAAGGGTAGGTCTATACTTACCTCTGGGTCCGGCGGTAAGCAATCAATCTTCTGGGATCGATCCCGGAAGTGCTCGCCGTCGACGCCGGTACTTCTGCTCTGCGAGAGGAGTAAGCGCAGTCGATGGGGGAGCCTGCCTGCCGCGTCTGGACCTGCGGTAAGTTCGAACTAAGGTACTTTGACTTCAGCCAAGTTATTCACGTAGCTGAAGTTGCGTATCTTAGTTCAAAGTGGGGGGGTTAGTGTGGACCAGCCCTAAATAACAGCTTTCTTTTGGTTTTGCAGGGAAGACATTTCCCACCCCCAGTCTCTTACTGGGATTTTTGCCAGTTCTCCCTATACCAGAATAAGGATCTGTGGCAGCAAACCCCACGAAGTACGGCCATCTTAGTTCACGCTGAGAATTCTTCTGGAAGCCTAAACACTATTTACAGAGAAGTGTGGGGAAGTGAAGAGGAGAGATGGGCCCCAGGCCACAAAGTTCAGACCAAGATCCAAAATTTCTCAAATTCTGGGTTTGGGTTGGGTTTGGTCCATTATATAGAAGAGGCAGGAGTGAAGATCAGGTCTAGATGCCGATCTGAACTTCCTCAGAGTGTTGGAATCCAGTGTTCTAGGCTGGGCCTCGGGGGCATTAATCCGCACTCACGTCACACTCCCCATCAGTATCCTGCGTGAGCCGAGAAAGCTAATGATCCAACCAAGGACCAAATTCAGTGATGAATCCTGGTCACATGCCACTTGAGGCACATTGTGCATATGCTAAGAAGAAGAGGTTGGGCGTGTTTGGTTCAGAGGACAGAGTCCTGCACTTTAGGTCGGAAGAATCCCATTCACTGTTACAGACTAGGGACCGAGTGGCTAGGCAGCAGTTCTGCAGAAAAGGACCCAGGAGTTACAGTGGACGAGAAGCTGGATATGAGTCGACAGTGTGCCCTAGTTGCCAAGAAGACTAACGGCATTTTGGACTGTATAAGTAGGGGCATTGCCAGCAGATCGAGGGATGTGATCGTTCCCCTCTATTGGACATTGGTGAGGCCTCACCTGGAGTACTGTGTCCAGTTTTGGGCCCCACACTACAAGAAAAATGTGGAAAATTTGGAAAGAGTCCAGCGGAGGGCAACAAAAATGATTAGGGGACTGGAGCACAATGACTTATGAGGAGAGGCTGAGGGAACTGGGATTGTTTAGTCTGCAGAAGAGAAGAATGAGGGGGGATTTTGTTAGCTGCTTTCAACTACCTGAAAGGGGGTTCCAAAGAGGATGGATCTAGACTGTTCTCAGTGGTACCAGATGACAGAACAAGGAGTAATGGTCTCAAGTTGCAGTGGGGAAGGTTTAGGTTGGCTATTAGGAAACACTATTTCAGTAGGAGGGTGGTGAAGCACTGGAATGGGTTACCTAGGGAGGTGGTGGAATCTCCTTCCTTAGAGGTTTTTAAGGTCAGGCTTGACAAAGCCCTGGCTGGGATGATTTAGTTGGGATTAGGTCCTGCTTTGAGCAGGGGGTTGGACTAGATGACCTCCTGAGGTCCCTTCCAATCCTGATATTCTATAAGAGAGAGGCTCAGTTTCTGGCACGTTGCTTCCTGCAATAACTACTGCATCATCTGCAGTTGGGTTCCCAGGTCACTGTCTGCCAATTTATCTGCTGACTCAAATTACTTCCTTCACCAGGTAGAGGCATCTTAATCTCATTGGCCAGCCTCATATATTCACTTTCCTGTGTCTGCTTTGCCCTTTCCAGGACTGCTTCTATTTGCCTGGTTCATTCCCACTGTTTGGTCAGCCCAACCTCATTTCTTGGATTTGGGCCTCCTGACTCTTTGTCCAACCATCCAACTGCCGGATGAAAGCTTCCAAACCTGCAGTCTATTGAATTGTTTGGACAGCCACATCACAGTTCTTGTTGCTAGCATTTCCCTGGCCGTCCAGATCTTTTTTTTGGCATGCTCAACCCCAGATCTTGTCATCCCCCAGGGCAGTTGCTTGAACCCCTCTTGAGCAAAATAGCTTTGAGTCTTGGGTCTGACCTAGTTCCTTTACCAGATTATTTGAGTTCCCCAATCTCTCACCCTCTGGGGCTGAAAGTGATGTCAGGGTATCTTCCCTAACCAATGGGAAGAGTGAAACCCCTGGCCATCTTCCCACTTTTAATTTTATACCCCAGCCTATTTCCTGGACTATCCCCTATTCATCTATTCTTGTAGGTTCTAGCTTCCCCTTAATTACAGTCCATTTGCCCAACATTGAAATTCTTAGCAGGACAACACCTTTCTATGTGCCAGTTCTCCCCACTACCAAAACAGTCTGTCCCCAGGGCATCATCCTTCCTTGCCCAACTGGATCCCCTCAGTCCTTTGTTCAGACTTCACAATAGGCCAAGCCTCAGCAGTTTGTGGCCCAGTGTCTTGAACTGCTTAGCTCCCCCCAGTTCCTCTAGTGCTCTGTGCAACCAGGCCATCTTTATCATCTTTGTTATTGTAGGGGCAAACCCGTCCTGATCGCCCCACTTCTTCGCAGTCAATTCATTCAGTTGGTCCAGCCTGGTGCCTTTGTCCCTTTCAGTGTCAATGACTATCAATTCTCACCTCTCATGGAACGTCCTCCACAGGCCTCTTCCGTTTTTGGGCACTCCCCAAAACTGGAGCTGGAACTGCTGCTGCTCTGGCTGGCCCTCCATATGCTGATGCTGGAGGGTAACTGTATCACAGCCAAGGAAGACATCTGCACCGTGCTGCTTGGGCATCCCTCCTTGATGGGAGGGTGTCTCAGAATTCCACTTGTAGTACTGCTTGTCACAGGGTGGTGCCCTCGAGCGCACCCCTCTGTGGCACAATGCGGCTTTACCAGCTAGATTCCTTCTTTCTCTCCTGGTGGTCTTGCAATGATTTACTCAGATCCAGGAACTGAGAATAAGGTGCACATGGTCTCATTTATTATCTCATTTTCCAGAATTACCAAGAAAATCCATCCTCATTAGCCCCTCAAGTCCAACACTTCTTCAGCCCTGGACTTATGCTGACAAGCAACCTCTCCAAAGTTCAGGTGTCCCCAGCCCTCCTCATGGAGCTGGTGTATCAAGGAGTCTTCCTCGTCTTAATCCAGGAGTCCCCCAGCTCTCCTCCCAGAGCACGGTCATGCTTCAGGCCAGCTGTAGGCCTCAGGCAGCTTTTCCCCCTTTGTACTCATTCCTTTCACCTGTCAGCTTAGAGAGCTTGACAGGCTCCAGTCCCTCTGCTAGGGTCTCAGATAACTTCTCTCTCTAGCACGGCCGGCTTTAGGAAGTGTGGTGCCCGATTCGAACGGTTTCAATGGGGCCCTGACAGGGATGACTAAAAAAAAAAAAAAAAGGGAAAAAAAAAAAAAAAAAAAAAACACGTGGGGCTTGTACTCACCAGGCCGTGCTCCTAGTCTTTGGTGGCGGGTCCTTCACTCGCTCCGGGTCTTCGGCGGCACTGAATGCTGCCGAAGACCCGGAGCGCTGCCAGGTGAGTAAAAATTAAAAAGGCGCCTCTAGCCAGGGAAGGGATTCTCTGCCACTTGCCCCCCCACTCTGGGCAGCCCTGCCACTGGGCGCAGGGCCCTCTGAGGCGCGGGGCCCAATTCGGGGGAATTGGTGGAATTGGCCTAAAGCCAGCTCTACTCTCTAAGAGCACCTCCCTGCAACTGAGCCCTGATAGCCTTTCATCAGGCCCAGGTGCTCATTATTCAATTAACTGCCCAGATGGGCTCACTCCCTTTAAATGATCTCTTTGCAGGTAGCCTGGGCCCAGATTCTCCTTAAAAGGGCCAGGCTACCCATGACATCTTCCTTCTGAAATGCACCTGTTTTGCAGAGCATTCTATCTATCTATCCAGCCAGGTACTTATATGGCCTTCATTCCTCTTGAATCAGAGCCCATTCCAGCTGCAATGCATCACTTAGGTTTCAAGAGTTCATAGTTGCTGTTGAGGAGAAATTACTGTTCAAAGGGAATCACTGGAATATGGGTGAACAACCTTTTACAATTAGAAAATAAAGAGAGAGGGTGACACATTAGGCAGAGATGTTCACCCTGTGATCTGGGAATATGTAACTATTTATATACTAATTCAAGGCTGCAGCAAACAAAACTATCCGGATTAAATTTATTCTGGGACCAGAGACAAACCAAGCCGGTTTGCCCAGGAAAAGGCAGGTAAAGAGCACAGATCTAAGGGAATCTCCCCTAAGGACAGGGCAGCACACAGACTCAGGAGCAAACCAGAGCATGTGCCATCGATCTCCAGGAGTCAATGTGAAACACACTGACCCTGAGCATTTGCGTCCGAAGTGGAGTTAGAGAGCAGCAGTGCACACAGCACGCATCAGTGTGCGCTGGCATCAGTGGGGCTTATTAATTGCTTTTCCTGAGCCTTTGTGGTGAAATGACATTTTCAAACATTTAACGATCTCCCTATCTCCACGCTCCAGGCCTGGCAGCTGCTCCCTCCACTACACCCCCATCCCAAAAAATGCTGCTAAACAAACAGCGCCTCCTGATCTGTGGCATTGACATTTATTCCATATGAACTGGTTTATTTATGTTGAGCTTGGCTCAAAAGCTGAAGAAAGGGCTGGATTTGAAGTCTGAGTAAGGGGAACGTAGGGCAGTGCTCCCTGTGCGTGACCTGGGGCTCCATCGCCCCCATCTCCGCTTCATACTCCTTTTACTATAGTTCTTGTGTTGGTGTTGAGACAGCTGCATCAATTGTTCCAGGAAATCCTGTACTGAGAAAGGACCGCTCCTGTATATAGGAAGGAAGACAGGGGAAATGAGGCTTTTTGGATTCTAAACAACAATATCCTGTGCAAGTTGCATCTTAGGCTGGGTCCAGTGACGTTTTCACCTTCCACTAGGCCCTTTAGCCAGAGCAATCTGGGATTCAGACCAAAGATTTGGCAGATTTTTTGCTTCACTTCTTTGGTGGCTTTATTTTGTTTTTTAAATACCTTCACTACACAGCTCTGCCCCCAGCTACCTCTCCAGGCCCAATCTCATCTCTTCCCCCTCACCCTTTTGGCTCTGCCAGCAAGTCCCACCAAACCTCCTTTCACTCTACCCTGCCTGCTTTCTTCCCTACTGCTGGGAACTCCCCCCTCACCCCAATGTACCAGGCTGGCACCCATCCCTCCTGTCAGGGCCCGCTCCAGGGTTTTGGCCGCCCCAAGCAGCCAAACAAAAAAACAACAAAAAAGCCGCGATCGCGATCTGCGGCAGCAATTCGGCGGGAGGTCCTTCGCTCCGAGCAGGAGTGAGGGACCGTCCACCGAATTGCCGCCGAACAGCTGGATGTGCTGCCCCTCTCCGAAGTGGCCGCCCCAAGCACCTGCTTGGTAAGCTGATGCCTGGAGCCGGCCCTGCCTCCTGTTCTGAAATCCCTCCTCAAGGCTCACTTCTCTGCAGCCTGAAAGCCCAGCCCAGCATTTTATTCTATAGAAGATCAAGGTTCTAAAGTACAGTTTTCTGCCGAGTGTCCCATGTGTTTGTGTTGTCTGCCTAAGCTGCATGACAGGAACCTTCCCTAACTCAGCGCTGTGTCGTTACCACTCCACCTTCTCCCTCTGGGGACAGGGCAATTCAACCCTCCACCTAAAGTAGTAGTATCCCCCTTTCTGGGCTAGCAAGGTTCTCAAGGAAGACAGGGCTCCAATAAGCCATTCTTGGCCCTCTCTGAGCCACAGCTACTCCTGCAGAGTCCCCCAACAGTCCTTCACCCCTCCATGTGGCCACAGCCCCCCACCTCAAGTGTCTGTGCAACCATTCCCTTCCCTAAGGCAGGAGAATAAAGAGCTAGGGGGGCTTCTTTTCACTCTCTGCAAGCCAGCCCAGGACCCCTAAACATTATGCAGTGCCCACTCAAGGTCCCAAGCCTACACGGCTTCATTTATCCCCCTTCACTTCCAGGTTAAATCACTCTCCTTCCCTTGGTGCAGAGCTCACCAGCACCACTTAGAGTCCAGCTTGTAATTATCTCTCCAAGGGCACCTTATTGCCCTACTTCTCTCTAGACCTACTTCCCAGCCAAGACGTCCCTCTCTGCTGAGAGCACCATGTCATTCTTGCTCAGCCCCAATCATCTCCTTTCTGGATCACCTCATACGTCTCTCTAGTAGGGGAAGAGGTGACACTGACTATCCCGCCCCTTTTCCCAGTGGCGTGCTTGTCGTTTGCATGTCTCAGTTCCTAAATGACCCTCGGGGATCTTCTGCAGCATTTCTTTTCAGAGGCTCATTGGAATTACAACCTTACTGCCCTTGAAAATCACCCCATCTATCAGAGTAAGTTCATGGCTGCAGTTGCAATGGTCTTATATTTAGAGAGCAGCTGCTTATTTCTTCAGGCCACCCTTTAATTATCACTTTGCTAAGCAAGGGCGGCAGAGACTTCCCAAAAGTGGGGGAGTCAGGGGGCCTTGCCCCCACTCCCACCCCCCCCCTTCCCCCCCAAGGCCCTGCCCCCACCACTTCTCTTCCACCAGAGTCCCCACCCCAGCCAAGCCAGAAGCCACAGCAGGGTTGGGGAGCCCACCCTTGCCACCCGGGGGCCAAAAGCAGCCCCCCTGCCAGTGTCCCCCTCCCAAGCCCTCTGCCCAGGGCAGGTGGAGGGACCCAGGCTCCCCACAACTACCTGCCAGCTCTTACCCTGACCTGGCTTAGGCCAGGGGGCAGGGCCTTGGAGCCGGAGCCAGGCCATGGTAAGATCTGCGTGGGCAGCTGTGGGGAGCCATGTCATGGACCCTCCATCCCCCCTGGATGGGGGCTCAGGCGGTGGGGACATGGGCCAGAGGCTGCTCAGGGTCCCAGCACCATGGGCAGGTGGAGGGTCCACTGTGGCTCCCCACAGCTGCCCACGCAGCTCTTACCATGGCCGGGCTGTGGCTCCAAGGCCCCGCCCCTTGGCCGGAACTGGCTCGGGGTAAGCACCATGCAGGCAGCTTTGGGGAGCCGGCACAGACTCTCCACCTCCATCTGCCCTGGGTGGGAAGCCCAGGGGGCGAGGACACAGGAGGAAGAGGAGGGGAAGGGGTCTGCCATGGCGAAAAGTGGACAGGACAGGCCTGTTCTGGCGCCACCCTGTTCTGGCGCCACTGTCTCTAAGGATCCCCGATTCATCTTCTCCGTTTCCCCTCTTATTTGTTACAGTTTCCTGTTAGCTACAGGAATTGACTTTACAATCATATCTACATAGACTTGCATCTCTATCTCTCTTTTGTCTATTTATCCACTGCAAAGCAGGGCAGTGCTATTCTCCCCATTGTACGGATGGGGAACAGAGACAGAGAGACTAAGGCCCAGATTCCTGGTGGTATTTGCTGTCAAGGGGAGTTAGGCTCCTTTGAGGATCTGGGCTAAGCCACTTGCCCAAGGTCACACAGGGTGTTTGTGGCAGAGCAAAGATTTTAAACCTACTCTCCTAAATTCTAGCCTAGTGCCTTCACCACTAGGCCATCCTTTCTCTGTAAGTCCTAGGTCTGCAAAACCCCTTTTGCAGCCTGTCCCAGTACCTCAGCATTCCATCTGATAGCTCCCCCACACACCGTGTCCCTCATTAAAATGCATCTACTGCTGTCCGACCAGCAGAGGAAAGGAAAATAATATTATCCTTTTCTGCCCTCTTAGATCCTGCTGGCCATGACCTGAGGCAAAGGGAATAGGGCTGGCTCAGAGATTTCTTCAGCTACCTGGAGTAGACATTTTCCTAGGGTAGAGGCTGCAGATTTATTGCAATAAGTTGCGGTGTGATAGTAGAAGATACATAATATTGCCTGCTATAACTGAATGTTAATTACATTTCTTAATTGGACCACTAGAGGACGGCAAAGGATTATTTTAGTTTCTTATTGGCACACTCTGGAGACGAGCTACAAGTGGGTTCCCGCCTTGGGTCATAGTGTATGTCTACACTGTAATAAAACACCCATGACTGACCTGTACCCGCCAACTAGGGCTGCAGGGCTATAAAACTGCAGTGTAGATGTTCTAGTTCAGGCTGGAGCCCGGGCTTTGGGATCCACCCCACTCACAGGATCCCAGATCCCGGGCTCCAGCCTGAGCTCAAATGTCTACACTGCAGTTTTATAACCCCGCAGCTGGAGCCCAAGTCAGCTGACACCAGCTGCAGGTGTTTTGTGGCCGTGTAGACATACCAATAGAATTTAAGGCCAGAAGGGACCATCAGATCATCTAGTCTGACTTCCCGCATATCACAGGCCCCCAACACCACCCAGCACCCACACATTAAGTCCAGCAAACAAGGAGTTCAGAATTCACTATAAGGATAATCTGGTGGCAGACTGGATAATAAGACACAACCTTTCACCCTGTACAAATTGGGACCAGGTCAGTAGGGAATGAAAATTATTGCCATCTAGTACAGAGGTGGGCAAACTACGGCCCGCAGGCCACATCCAGCCCGCGGGACCCTCCTGCCCGGCCCCTGAGCTCCTGGCCCAGGAGGCTAGCCCCCAGCCCCTCCCCTGCTGTTCTCCCTCCTCCCCCACAGCCTCAGCTCGCTGCACTGCTGGCGCAATGCTCTGGGCGGCGGGGCTGCTGCAGGGCCACGGCCTGACCCGGTGCTCTGTGCTGCGCGGTGGCGTAGCTGGCTCGAGCCAGGTGGCACAGCTGCCTGTCCTGGTGTTCTGGGCGGCTGTAGCGCTGCCAGCCACCGGTGCTCGAGGCAGCGCGGTAAGGGGGCAGGGAGCGGGGGGGGGGGAAAAAGAGGGCAGGGTTGTTTGGGGGGGTGGTCAGGGGACAGGGGGGTTGAATGGGTGTAGGAGTCCCGGGGGGGCAATCAGGAAGGAGGGGAGGTTGGATGGAGCAGTGGGGGGCAGTCAGGGGCAGGGGTTCTGGGGGTGTCAGGGAGAAGGGGTGGTTGGATGGGGCAGGGGTCTCGGGGGGGGCGTCAGCAATGAGAGGAGGGGTTGGATGGGGCAGCGGGGGGCAGTCAGGCGTGGGGGGGTCCAGGGACAGTCAGGTGACAGGGAGGGGTGGATGGAGCAGGCGTTCTGGGGGGGCTGTCAGGTGACAGAGGGGTTGGATGGGGCAGGTGTCCCGGGGGGGGCTGTCGGGGGGCGAGAAGCAGGGGGGGTCGGATAGGGGGCTGGGCCACGCCTGGCTGTTTGGGGAGGCACAGCCTCCCCTAACCGGCCCTCCATACAATTTCGGAAACCCGATGTGGCCCTCAGGCCAAAACGTTTGCCCGCCCCTGATCTAGTAGCTTGTGTGAAATGAGCCTATTTCAATCCAGGCCCCAATATGTCAATGTCCCCATAAAAAAAAGACACCCAAAATGCACACCCTGTTAGCAATCAAGGCAGGGAAGCAAAGGCCTGAGCAGACCATAGACTGAGCTACCTACCTTGCTTGGAGGTGCGCATCTTAGGGTTAAAGGCTGAGTGTATAGGTAGGTAGTGTGGGGGGAATTGCATTGCTGATGGCTCTACTGTTCCTGTTCCAAGCATGTCTATTAGACCTGCACTGACTACACATAAAAGGGAAAGAGGTAAAGGGTATTCCTGCTCAGTAGCCATCTATGGGGGATGGATAGCTCAGTGATTTGAGCATTGGCCTCCTAAACCCAGGGTTGTGAGCTCAATCCTTGAGGGGGACACTTAGGGAGCTGGGGCAAAAATCAGTACTTGGTCCTGCTAGTGAAGGCAGGGGACTGGACTCGATGACCTTTCAAGGTCCCTTCCAGTTCTAGCAGATAGGACATCTCCATTTATTTATTCCCCAATAATGCAGAGCAATGTGTTTTACTCCCCTTCTCCCCACAAGATATAAATAGGGGTTCAGCACTAGCTCCTTCAGAAGGCGTTCAGTATGACAGTACCTGCAAAGCTGCGGCACCCTATTGAGCTAGCATAGAACCAGCGATTGGGGAAGCAAATACATTTTGGGTGCACTGGGCCTTTACCGGCCAACTGTTGTAATTTCAAGCAGATCTAAACACTCAAACTCGCACCAGAACATAAGGTGCGAATTAAAACGGATTTTGTTCGGCTGGTTCCAATACGTGTGTGGACAATTATTTTGGAATACAAGCGGCTAAAGAAAGAATGAGGCCATACCGGTCAAGGTGACAGGCCATGGTGACTGTTTTAAAGTTTTTTTATAGGCCTCACGACCAGGGTTGCCAACTTTCGACTCGCCCAAAACCGAACACCCTTGCTTGGAAAGGCTTCCTTTCGGGACGCCAGTTTGCTTTGGGGTTATTGATAATGGAATTTTCATCTCTAGATCACTGGGTCTAATTGAGCTCAAATCAGCAGTGATGGAAATAGGGTGACCAGAGAGCAAGCGTCAAAAATTGGGACGGGGGTAGGGGGTAATAGGTGCCTATATAAGAAAAAGTCCCCAAAATTGGGACTGTCCCTATAAAATCGGGACATCTGGTTACCCTAGATGAAAAGTTACTATTCATTATTTGTATCAAGGGGAACCCAGAGACCCTAACCGAGACCAGGGGCCCTTTGAGCTGGTGCTGCACAAACACAGTGAGAAACTATCCCTGCCTGAAGACAAGATATTTATAGCTGTTACGGCATACTGAAAAGACACAGGAGGAGCAGAATGTGGGTCCGTGCAGTGGCCTCATGCCGGCAGCTCCTCCGGCACAGCTGTACCGCCCCCAGCCCTTCCACGCAGGGTCTCCTCCGTCTGTACAGCAGCCTCGCCGGAGGACAGGGCTGGGGCCAATACAGCCACACCAGAGGAGCTGCAGCATGGGGCCGCCCAGTGGCCCCATGTTCTGCTCCTTTCCCCGCTGCAGTTCCCGGGAGAGCCCTGTGGTTCCGGGCTCTGCCGGGAACCGCAGCAAGGAAAGGAGTAGAACCCCCAGCCCCGCCTCCTGCCCTTCCACGGAGGTGTCTCCCCTCCGGCTCCTCCTGCACAGCAGCAGCCCCACCAGGGGACAGGGCTGGGGGCGGTACAGCATTCTGCTCCTTTCCCCGCTGTGGTTCCCAGGAGAGCCCTGAACCACAGGGGGGAAAGGAGCAGAACATGGGGCCACTGGACGGCCCCAAACCGGCAGCTCCTCTGGCGCGGCTGTGCCACCCCAGCCCTGTCCTCCAGCGGGGCTGCTGCTGTACAGAAGGAGGAGATCCTGCATGGAAGGCCTGGGGCGATAGAACCGCATGGAGGAGCTGCGGGCATGGGGCTCCCCAGTGGCCCCATTTCTGCTTCTTTTGCTGCTGCGGTTCTGAAGTCTTCAGCACAGCAGGAGGAGGACAGAGCCCCCATCCCCAAGTAAGGGGGCTGGATCATGAGGAGGGGACAGGGAGAGTGTGGCGGGGGGGCAGGCTGGGGAGGAGTCATGTGGCCCCAATTAACTGCTGCCCCCTGTACTGGTAAGAAATTGATTCCACTTGCACCACCAGACCTTGCCCCTAGGTAACAGGGCCCAAGTACTGCTGCATCTTTTCTGTCTTAAATGTCAAGTTTATAATATATGGAGATATACCTATCTCAAAGACCTTGAGTCTAGTCCCCTGCCTTCACTAGCAGGACAAAGTACTGATTTTGCTCCAGATCCCTAAATGGCCCCCTCAGGGATTGAACTTACAACCCTGTGTTTAGCAGGTCAATGCTCAAACCACTGAGCTAGCCCTCCCCCAGTTCATCCTTAAGAGCCAGGTACCTAGGGGACAATTGGAAAATAGGTAGCTCCCTTTGTCTGATGATGGTATTTTGAGATCCTCTGACAGAAGAGACTATGGAAATGCAAAGTGCTTTGCACCCACCCTGCCACAGAAGAACTATTATACTCATCTCCCTGTATCGCCAGGGAGACAGACTTGAATGCAGGGTCATCCCTTCTGCTGAAACAGCCTCCTTGCTTGTCTCCACCTCTTCATTTCCTTTCAGATTTCATGTGTGTGTGGAGGGGGGGGGGGGAGAAATGATAATGACAATTGTTTTACTTCCAGCCTGTAACTTTCATCCCAAAGAACTTTACTAACAACCTCTACAAATTATATTATGGAGCAATCATTTCACCCAATGCTGAAGTGCAGCCACTTCTGGGGTAGAACATAGCATGTGTTTAGCTCCCTGTGACAGTGTGCTGTGCCGCACCCAAGTTGTGATGGGGCGCTGTGCTGCCAGGACCAGCTCTGGCTTTTTTGCCGCCCCAGGCAAAAAAGCCTCCCACCGCCCCCCCGTCCCCGAGCGCGGCAGTGAGCCCGGCTGGGGCTCCAATCTCCCCGGCGGCCAGAGCACCGGGAGGCGAGCCCCGCCACCCCCCCTCCAGGTGCCGCCCCAAGCGCAAGCTTGGTGGGCTGGTGCCTGGAGCCGGCCCTGTGTGCTGCATCCCCTCATCCACAAACACAGACTGCTGAGACCTTCTTGTTGGTAAACACTGGCATGTACTTGATTTACAGTGCCTCAGTCCCTCGGCCAATACATATCAGCGCTTCCACACCTTCTCCCACAGGGATGGGGTTTGAAGTGTCTACTCCGAGAACTCTCCTTTTCAGGTTCCCCTAGCCTTTTCTCATTCATTCCTCTCTCTCAAGCATTTCCCTCCAGTGCTCTTTTTAAACCACTTGCCTGTTAATGGGTTAACTAGCTCATTAACTACCTAACCCCAGTCTGGACTAGTAATCATCCAACCCCTGACCAATTAGGCTATCCCCAGGGGAACCTAACTGGTGCTAACAGTGACCAGAGTGCTGGCTCAAACTGCATCTCTCAGCACTCTGTCACACGCCTGCAGCAAAACAGTATAGGGAAGGAAGTGATAACACTCGGTCTTAAAACTTTCTAATGCCCTCTCTCACCTCCTTTACTTGTACCACTCAAGTTTCTCTCTCCCTCTGCTATTATTTCTTATTCACTTCTGTAAAGTGCTTTGGGAATAACGAGTATGGAAAGTGCTATACAAGATAACGCTGGATTGATTGGGTTGTTGCAATTTACAGGGATAGAAAGGAGGTCAGGGTGGGTCTGTGAAACACTAAACCGCAGTTCTCTTCTAGTGTTTTTCATCAGTCGATCACAAGGCGCTTTCCAAAGGATGGCAGTGTTGTTAGGGCACAGGACAAGGGTAACTTACCCCTCGCACTCATAGTTCTCCTCCTCCCAGGGCTGTACAGACATTAACTGATTAGTCCTGGCTCCTTTGTGAGGCCCAGAAGTATTTTTATCCCCATTTCACCAAAGAGGATGCTAGAATAGAGAGATTAAATGAAGCTGAGAGGCTGAGCAGGGCCTTGCCCAAGACCACAGGGGGGACAGTTACAGAGGTTCTGCTGGCCTCAGATGTCGCATAAAAACATTTTGGTCGATGCTCTGCCTCAGGCTTGGCTGAACATTGAGTAATTAACGGCGGTGAAGGCCAAACAGTAACAGTTCTGAGTGCATCTGTCAAGTCAGGGATCCTTCCCCAGAGCTTACCCTGAACAGTTCCCTGGCCGAGATCTAGCTGTATCAGAGGGCTGATGTGTCAAAAGGAATGCAGGCCTGGCTGCATCCCCTCGCTCAGAAGCCCTAATCACTGGCCCCCTGTTGTTAGTGATGAGAAGTCAGCTGACCTGGCTACCTTGTTGGTGCTGCAGAGACATTCGCTGAGCTGACCGCCCTTGCTGGGAAGGCATGTTTCTAGCTGCCACTCTGTGCACAGCAATTACCGTAAGCATTATGTAAGGCTGAATTCTCCACCAGTGGCCTGAGCCCTACCCCATCCTTACACACAGCTCAGATTCTTATTCTGAAACCACTCCAGCAACAGTCAGATGCTTTAACAATAGTTACAATCAAACATCTGTATTTGATTAACAGAAAGCAACAATCAGTGGGAACTATCTGGATTTAAATGTACAGTCCCTAAGAGACTGGTACACCCAATAACTCCCACTGATTCTAACAACTCTTTCAGATAAGCCTTTAGTAAAGCTTTTGATACGGTCTTGCATGACCTTCTCATAAACAATCTAGGGAAATACAACCTAGATGGAGCGACTATAAGATGGGTGCATAACTGGTTGGAAAATAGTTCCCAGAGAGTAGTTATTAGTGGTTCACAGTCCTGCTGGAAGGGCATAACGAGTGGGGTCCTGCAGGGATCGGTTCTGTTCAATATCTTCATCAGTGATTTAGAGAATGGCATGCAGAGTACACTTATAAAGTTTGTAGATCATACCAAGCTGGGAGGGGTTGCAAGTGCTTGGGAGGATAGGATTAAAATTCAAAATGATCTGGACAAATTGGAGAAATGGTCTGAAGTAAATAGGATGAAATTCAGTAAGGACAAATGCAAAGTACTCCACTTAGGAAGGAACAATCCGCTGCACACATACAAAATGGGACATCACGGCCTAGCAGGTCAACAAGGACTTGTTATCTCAGTACAGTATCACCCTCCCCTCTTACAGGTGTGCTATAATTAGTCTGCTTAGGAAACAGAGGAGGCTGGGGGCCATTGGGAAGAGATCAGTATTTGCAGCCAGGGCTACAAGGAACCCCAAGATGGAGTGTTTGCTGCTTCTCACTTGCTTAGGTTATTGGTACACCTTGCTGCCTGCAGCTGTATTTTTCTTCTGGCTCAGCTTGCAGAAAACAAACATCCCTGAAACCAAGACATCAAGCAATAACATCATATTAGAGGGAAAAGACATCAAGAGAGTAGAACAGTTCACCTACCTGGGCAGCACCATGCTAGCCAATTGAGACCTCACAAAAGAAGGGACATAAAGGATAGAAAGGGCAGTCACAGCACTCACTAAACTCAACAACCAACTGGAATGAGGAAATGAGGGCTCCCAGGAGAAATGTTAAGGAGACCCCTTAGCAGGGAGGGCAGAACAATTGATCTCAACAACATAGAGCAGATGGAAGCAGCAGCTAGTGACAGAGAGGGAGGGAAGAGACTGTTTTCCTACACTGTGTGCCAACATTGGTGTGAGAAGCATGTAATCACCTTGCAGGGTGGATCCATTGGAGTGTCCCTCTTGGATCCACCCTGGAGAGAATCAATGAGCAGAGAAGGAAGTCCTGTTAGATTAGTTTGCCCCTATCAGCAACTCTCCCCACCATGTTGTTCCCCGTACTATGTTCCCTGTATTCTTTTCTCAGCTTGCTTCAAGTCACTGCATGACTTTCAGTAACAAGACACTGGACTTTTGAATCTAGGACATATTCCTTATGGTAATACATAGGATCAGGGAAGATACAGAACATGTAGGGTAGTGCAAGGGGTGGGGAGTATAGGTGAAAAAAGGATGTAATTAAGGGGGGGAAATCAGACTGGTTATCACAATGTTTCTTTTTATTATTATTCATCTTTATTAATTTTTCCATACACCAAAATACCAGATTTCTTATAATATGCAAAGTAAATAAACAGGGTTAGGATAAAGGGAGGGGAGGGGAAGTGACATCTATCTTCAGGGTCTACATTAATCATAAACCTCTAAAAAGTCAGCACAAATTGCTTTAGATTTTTCGAGTATTCCCTTTCTGCGGAATGCCAGTAACTCATTAGCTGCAAGGTCAGCCATGTCATTCAGCCAGGCATCAATATTTGATAGGGATCGACTTTTCCATTTTTGCAGGATTAATCTTTTAGCAATGAAAACTGCACATTGGAACCATGCTGCCTTGTTATCAGGTAACCTCCAGGTATCAGGAATATAGCCAAGAATGAAACTTAAGGAGAAGGGCTCCAACTTAGCATCCTATATTAAATTACTCCTTAGCCCGCCTCACACCAGAAATTCTTGATACAAAATATATGGAGTTACCTTTCCAACAGCAGTCAGCATTTATGAGGCCCATTACCATTAGTCTATGTGGGGACCAGTATATTCAAAAAAGTGTCTTTTGGTGAATAAGCCATAGTCTCAGGTCTAAAGTTGCTTTTTTAACATTAGATACAATTGTATTGCATTGGGTCAGAGAGCGCTGTGTATCCAAATCTCTACTCCAAGCAACTCAAATTATTAGTCTTTGGCAGCTTTGGGGGCCAGATAATCATCAAAGAATACCACTGGCCAAGTAAACCCAGGGAGTTTCCTCCAAAATAATAAAAGTTCCAGAGGTTCTGGAGCTCCCAATGCATCCCGTCCAAATACATTCATAAGCAAGAGCTTTCACTGGAGATATTTCCATGCTCTGGAGCAGGGCAAGCCAAACTGTTGCTGAAGATCTAGAAATGGTTTAAATGTATCATTGTCAATTAGCTGTGATAGAATCTCAGTTCCATTGTCCATCCAATCCCACCACATCAAGGTTTTGCCATCGAGTTGAAGGATAGGATTGCTCCATAGGGCCACCTCTGCATAGAAGAGTGGATGGGAGCAGAATTTTCTAGCCAACTCTGACCAAGCTTGCCTCACAGGTGCTGTTGTGGGAGCTCTGGAACCATCAAATCTATAATAATTTGATCCTACAATGCCAGACAGGGGGAGAGGGTGTACCAATTCTTGTTCAATCTGAACCCAAGGCGGGGCCTGTGGGGTCATATCTAACAGCCACAAAGATGCTTGGCTTAACAGAAAGGCAACAGGATAATTTTCCAAGTTGAGAAAATGAAATCCTCCCAGTGATAGAGGGAACAGTAGTATGTTCAGAGTCAGGCAAGGTTTCTTACCCGAGTCCCAAAGGAACGTTCTGAAAATATTATTGAATTTCTCAAAGTAAGTTTGAGGCATAGAAATAGGGAGACCCCCCAGAACATACAAAATTCTAGGAAGGACATTTATGTTCAGTGTATTAATTTTACCCCACAAACTGGGGATTAACAAACTTCATCTCCCCAGATCCACTTGGGCAATAATTAGTTCTATATTTGCCTTAAGGATGTCCCAAATATTTTGGGGAATCAGTATTCCTAAATATTTCATATAGGAGGATTGCCATTGAAAGTCCCAATTTGAGAAAAGGCCTTTGTGGGCATAGCTGATCATTCCTAAAATTACTGATTTACCCCAGTTCATTTTATATCCCGAGAGGAGTCCAAACTTATTAACAGTGGTTAGAAGGGGAGGAATGGTAACCTCGGGCATAGATACAAATACAAGAGCATCATTCACATAGAGCTGCGTTTCTCAAACTGAGGTCTGTGGACCCCTGGGGATCCGTGAGGGTACTCCAGAGGGTCCGCGGGCCCTGCTGATCAACTCCTCCCCATCCCTCAACTTCTCCCCCTCAGCACCTCCTGCACACCGGGTAACAGCTGGTCCCTGGCGTGCAAGAGATGCTGGGAGGGAGGGGGATGGGGGCACTCGGGGGAGGGGGCAGAAAGAACGGGCAAGAGGAGGGGCAGGAAAAGGTGGGGCAGGGTGGGGCCTTGGGGGAAAGGGTGGAGAGGGGATGGGGCCTGGGGTTAAGTGGGGGTCTTGGGGGTCCACAGCAAAATTTTAAATCAAAATGTGGGTCCTTGGGTTACTAAAGTTTGAGAACCACTGACAGACCATAATTTTATGCTTTGTTCAGCCTACCCAGCTACCATGAATACGTTGATTTGCTTGGATACAATGGTTAAAGTTTCTACAACTAGATCAAACAGTAAAGGAGAAAGGGGGCAGCCCTTCCTAGTACCTCTATGTAATGGAAAGGGGGCAGACATAATATCCTTGGTGACTACCCTGGAAGCTGTGTTAGAATATAAAAGTTCAATCCAAGTATAGCAATGTGCAGACTCACCCAGTGGCGCCTCCTGCTGGTTGTCCTCAGGAATTAGCTCTCCCAGCCTTGGAGCGCCCTCTGTCGGCCAGTGGTCTGCTACCGCTGGACCCCCATGTCCCTCTGCCTTGGTGCTGCCCCCTGGCACTACCCCCCTCCCAGGGGAACCCCCACCCACTAGCCCCATTTCACCTCTGTCTTGGCTACTGCCCAGTCTCCATCTAGCCCCCGTTCACTGGGGCAGACTGCAGTATAAGCCACTCATCATAGGCAAATGGGTTCAGACCTGCAGCCTTTGCCTACCCATGGGCTGTCCCCTGCAACCCAGTACCTAATAGGCCTTAGCAGGCCCGCAGCCTGGGGCTTTCCTAGGCCAGAGCTCCCCAGCTCCCTTGGCCTTTCTCCAGCCCTGCTCCACTCTAGGCACTTAGTTAAACTCCCTGCAGCCAGGCCCTCCTCTCTCTGAGCACAGAGAGACTGAGTCCTTGCTCCTGGCTCCCAGCCTTTATAGGGCCAGCTGGGCCCTGATTGGGGCGTGGCCCAGCTGCGGCTGCTTCCTCCAATCAGCCCAGGTCTTTCCTTCACAGCCTCAGCCCTATCCCAGGGCTGGCTTTAACCCTTTCCAGGCAGGAACAGGTGACCACCCCGCTACACCAAGCAATAAATTGTTTACCAATTCCAAATCTTGCTAATATGTAAAAAAGATTGTCCCAGGCTGTGTGGTCAAAGGCCTTTTCAGCAGCTAAAGAAATGACAGCTACGGGTTCTTTAGAATTTCTCAAAGAGGCAATAATAACAATCTGTTGATGCAAATTCTCTGAGCCACATCTATTATGAAGGACGCCTACCTGATTTATGTGTAAAATGTGTGAGAACTTTGTCCATTCACATAGCAAGAGCTTTAGCTAAAATTTCCATGTTCTTTCCCAGGTTTAGGAATAATTGACATTACAGTTTCTCTCAGGAGTAGGTGGGAAAGTTTGCTCATTCTTGGCCTCATTGAACAATGGAGTCTAAACCCAAATAAATCCGTTTTACCCTGCATAAAGCTTATGCAGGGCAAAACTCATAAATTTCTAGTTTTAGATACAAGAGTGGTACATTTCTACAAATCAGATGATCATACTCAGTAGATTATCAGCTTTGTAATGATACCTTACAAGAGACCTTTTGCATGAAGCATATCCCAGTTACGTTATACTCACTTATTACCATATTTTTCTAAAACTATCCCAGTTACATTACATTCACTTATTATCATGTTTTTATAAAACCATATAGACTGCACAACGGCATACCCGTCTGCGCCAGGAGACTTTTTGACCTTCATTTCTTTTAGAGCCTGAATCAGTTCTGCAATTTCTAGTGGGGCATCGAAAAGTTCCTTCTGAGAGCCAGAGACTTGTGGAAGAAACAATCCAATCAAAAAGTTATCTTTACCAATTCCCTCTTCAGCTAAATAAATATTTATTAATATCTGACTGCAGGGGTGCTGGAACAGTTTTTATAGTCGGGGTGCTGAGAGCCATTGAACCAAACTGTAAACCTTGTATATAATGGAAACCACCCCCCAGGTCCAGCACCGATGTCTGACTGTGTAGTATGTAATTTATTGCTACTGTTGTGAATAGCAGCAATCTTATTTCTGTTAGCCTTTTGTTTAAGTCTATGCCAGCAGCTTGCCAGCTCTCCCACCAGATTTCTAATAGTTTTGCTTCAAACAGAATAAAACAAACTCACCCTTTTGGGACAGAAGTTTGTTGAGTTCATATCTTAGATTGCTGAGAGTTCTGCGTTTCTCTGGGGAGGGGGCAGAAGCAGAGTATGTCCAAGGCCTTAATTTCCTTTGCAAGGCTATCAATTCTATGGTCTCTTTTTAAAGGTGGCATAAGAGATGATACAGCCTCTGATGAAGGCTTTAAAGGCTTCCCAAAGTGCGGCAGCTGATGAAGCAGTGGGGGCATTTGTTTTAAAAAAGAACTTCAAACTCCTGCTGGATGGAGTTAACAAATGATGCATCAAACAGCAGAGAGGTATTTAATTGCCACATTTTAGTTGGGGGTGCATACCCTGGGGGCCTAAAAGACATATGTATAGGCACATGGTCAGATATAACAGTACCAATGCCACAACTGGTGACAGAATTGATCAAGTCTTGTAACGATATAAGAAATACCTGTAGTTCAAATCTTAAATATGTTGAATGAGCTGTGGGGGAAAAAAACTGTAGTCCCTGGCTTTAGGATTACCCAGTCTCCACACATCCTGTAAACCTAAATCAGCCATGTATATGTGAAGTACCTGACAAATATTTGTGCTTTTATATGAAGGAGAAGATTTATAAAGGACAGGGTCTAGATTTCCATTAAGCTCTCTAGCTATAATAATAGGATGGTGGCCCATGTCATTAATACTCCTAAAAAAATTAGGAAAAAAAAATGGGATCATCTTGGTTTGGCCCACGGAGATTGGCAAAGATGATTATAGAATTGCCAATTTCAACCTTGAGCACAGCAAATCTGCCCTCACTGTCAGACCCTGTGCTCAGAATACTAACATTCACCTTTTTATGTGTTAGTATAGCAACACCCCTCGCTTTCGAATTAAAGCAACTAGATATTGAGAGGCTTATCCAATTGCCCTTCAGTTTACAAGCTTCAGGTTCTGTCAGATGTGTCTCCTGGAGCATGGCAATGTTAATAGTATCTTTTTAAAGCATTGAGTACTTTTTAATAAGGTTATTAAACCCCTTTATATTCCAAGAGACACATTTAAATTATCAGAGCCACCATTGTTAAAATGTACTGGATAAAATGTAAAGTTGCTTTGTGAATAAATGAGACATTGCAAATTCTCCTGAGTAGCATATAGTTCTTGCATAATCGAAGCAGCGAATGTTACATAATCCAGGGGTAGGGTGTCGCTTCCCAGTACATATTCTACAGGAGTGGGAAGGAAATTCCCAGCATGGGAGGGTAACAAGGAGGGACAGAAAGAGGAATTAAATAAGTGAAAAAAACAAAACAGAAAAGACAATGGCTCGAGAAATACATATTACTAACTGTACTCCGTTGGGGGAGAGGGGCTCCTCCTGGTCTGTGGGCGGCCAATTTGCCCCACTATGTCTCCGGGGGTCGCCTGACGTGCGGAATCAGTGGGGCGATGGGAGACGTGAGCTTGGGCCTGTGATCAGAGCCGAACAACAAACACAGTTATGGAGCCAGAGCCCCTGGTCAGGGTGGGGCAGTAAAGAGTCTCGGGCTCAGGCCTGTAATCAGGCTGAGCAGCAAACAGTTGGGCCTCCTAGCTCTGGCGGAGGGCCGACAGGCGCAGGCTTCTTGCCTAAGAGACAGGGAGACTGCCCCCCACAGCTTGGGGTGGCAGGGGGGATGCAGACCCACCACTCCACTGCATCCCGGCCCAGGGCCCTAGCAGTGGCAGAGCGGTCTGCCACTGGGTCAGCAGGGTCCTGACCGCAACGTGCTGACTCGCTTGCTGTCAGCGTTGCAGCCAGACAGGGATCGGCTACTCCTGGGCCACTTCCCAACTCCCCCTCGGGGTGTACCTGGCTCTGGAGAGGGTCGTCCTGGTCATTGGGGAAGAAGGCCTCTGTCAGTGCTTGCAGTTCCTCCGTGCTCGGGTTTGTAAATGGCCCTGGTGGTCCTGGTCAGTCCTCGGCTCCCTTGGGGTCTGCAGCAGCCTCCCAGCTCGGGAGCTGACAGGAGGGGTCTGGCTCCTCCGGCGGCTGCCTCCCAACTGAGTTCTCTGGCCCGCCTTTTGTACGTCTGGTCCCGCCCACTAACTTCCAGTGGGAGGGTTGAGCGTGGTATGGCTCCGCCCACCAGGGTTCAATGAGGGGCTCCTCCCCCTCCCGGTCTGTGAGCGGCCAATCCACCCCACTACAGTAACATACAGTCAAAAAGAAGAATCTGTTTAAAGTGTCCAAAATACGCATTTGCCACCCAGAGGGGGCAGCTGGATCAGGTGAAATTTGAAGATGCTCACAGCTCCTGGGTCCCCAAACATCTCAACTATAGTAATCACCTATTACCAATAGAACCTTGATACATTAGTCCATAAGGAAGCACCATCTAATAAAGCAATTATTATATATAATTACTTACCAAATGATAGATTTTACACTGATGCTCCTTTTCAATGAGTTAAGGCAACGGGAAGTAAATTGATAATATCCCTTTAACCCCAACCAAGGAGAAAAAAAGAAAAAGAACTAAAATATCAATGTCAACTAATGCCCATCAACTTGTTTGGAGCAGCCATATCAGATCTCAGCAAGCAATACATACATTTGATATGGTCGGATCATTCCATAGATGTTTCCTTTTGCAAGGGAGGAGTTTGCAGATTTTTGAGGTATTATTCTGCCTCAAGAAGGGAACGGACTGATACTATCTTCTCACCATTCTTAATAGGGCACGTGGCCGGGTATTTAATAAAATACCTCCAGTCCATCTTCCTGGCCAATTGTTTTTCTTAAGGAACCAGCCTGCTGAGATAGAGGTGGGCTGGCTTCCCTTCCATCACTAAACGTCCATGATTCGATTCACTGAAAGAGTTAAACCCTGGTGAATCTAACCCAGGTGACTTGAAATAATCAGAACACTTGTCTACAAAGCTCCTGGTCTATGTGGCATGTCTTGTTTGAGCTGAGCCCCTCTCACCACTCACCCCCCGCCCCCAGTTGCCCAATTCCCTGAACAATTCCTGAGGTTGGACAGTATCCGTGGACAGATCTCACAGCAGTCACGCTTGCTTGGTCAGCACTGTGTTCTGGCTTGGCGTTGTGATGTCAGGTATCTGTCACAAACAGAATAAGGCAACTACCCTGCAAGATCAAGAAATTCAGTCTAGGGCATCTAGCCAAGGAGCGGTGTGAAGCTGGTTTATCCCTCTGAAGTGCCAAGCGCAGAGAGAAGTATTGAACAAAACGTTGGGAAAGGCAATAATTTGTACCTATTTAGTGCTTAGGCAATATAGGGCTTCCCAAATGCTGGGATCATTTCAGCAAAAATCCCAGTGGCTTGAATGACATCAACAGGAACTACCAGCCGGGTCTACAGAGGGTGGGCAGTTAGAGCACAGCACATCCACCGTCACTGCAGCCTGTGGCTTGCCCCAGAGCAAAGGAACAAAGCTCAAGAGTAGAAGCAGCTGGGGCCCATGGAGATCTGCCCTCAACAGCACTCCAGGCAGGCTCAGTGAGAAGTTCTCTGCCTTCCGGGAGTTTACCACAGACCAAACGGGGGCTTGGTTCTCCTTCAGAACCCAACTGACTCCCCTTTGAGCTAATTAGCGTACCCAGTGAGTTTACAGATGGAGAAGCCTGCAGCTTCCTCAGAAGCATCCTGTGATGGGTTGGATCACAGAAACCCCCTGTGAGCTGCCACCTGATATGCCAAGACTACCTCTGCTCCTGTTTTCCCTGCCAGCTCAGGACTCCAGCACCCTGTCTTGCTGAGCCAGACACTCCCGTCTGCTCCAACAAAGACCCAGGGTCTGAATTACTTGCCCCAAAGCTGCAGGTTTACCCGAAAACAGCTCACAGAAGTGTGCTTGTCTTTAGTACTCAGATGCCCAACTCCCAATGGGGTCTAAACCCAAATAAATCCGTTTTATCCTGAATAAAGCTAATGCAAGGTAAACTCATAAATTGTTCACCCTCTATAACACTGATAGAGAGATATGCACAGCTGTTTGCTCCCCCAGGTATTAATACATACTTTGAGTTAATTAATAAGTAAAAAGTGATTTTATTAAATACAGACAGTAGGATTTAAGTGGTTCCAAGTAGTAACAGACAGAACAAAGTAAGTCACCACGCAAAATAAAATAAAATGCGCAAATCTATGTCTAATCAAACTAAATACAGATAAGATCCTCACCAGTTCCAGAATGCTCCCTTTTACAGGCTAATCTCCTTTTAGCCTGGGTCCAGCATTCACTCACACCCCCTGTAGTTACTGTCCTTTGTTCCGGTTTTCTTCAAGTATCTTGGGGGGTGGAGAGGCTCCTTCTTTAGCCAGCTGAAGACAAAATGGAGGGGTCTCCCAAGGGTTTAAATAGACTTTCTCTTGTGGGTGGAGACCCCCTCCTTACCCTGTGTACTCCTGTTCTTCTTTTTACCCTGTGTAGAATCCAGTCACTAAATGGAGATTCGGAATCACATGGGCAAGTCACATGCCCATGCATGACTCAGGACTTGCAGGTAGCAGCCATTACCCACATGCTACCTTGAACATCCTCAGGTAGACGTCTTATGTGGATTGGAGTCTTCCAAGCTCTTTTGTCTGTTAAGTACTTCCTGATTGAGCACTTAACTTGCACTCCTTTCCCAAGAAGTGACCAAATGTTCTAACTAAGGCTACTTAGAAATCAAGCAATTATACAGCCAGTGTTCATAACTTTGAACACACAAATGGTGCCTGCATACAACTAGGATGAACATAACCAGTCGATCATAACCTTTACACAGATATGTCACATGGCATATGTAGCAAAACCCCATTCCAGTTATATCATACATACATTTATGAGCACCCCTCCATAAAGCCTTCTGGGGCACACTGTCACACATCCACTACTGGTTGCCCTCAGAGGCAGGATTCTGAACTATGGGACTGATCTGGTATAACAATTCCTATCAACTGAGGCACAGAGGTAGCAACTTTCCCCAGACCACCAACCAAATCAGCAACAAATGACAGGAGAGCCAAGGAATCTCTGCTGTTACCATTCAGGCACAGTCCCTCCCTATCCACATCAGACCAGGAGCAGTGCATCATTCTTACCTAATATCTAATATGTAGACACAAGTCTCCTACACTTCGATTCTGCCTCTTTCTAGCCTCTGCAGCTCTCCCACATGCCTGTGCGTGCTTTATGTGTTTAGATTCTGCTCCCCAGCAGGTGAGCTGGATGTGAGAAATGTTGCCAGGTTACACTCCCTCTTTGTCTCCGAAGGATGCTGAACTGTTTGTTCATGTCTCTGCTACATCTTGGTAGAATTATGGCATCTTACGGTCTCCTTGGGTGTCTCCCAGCAGGACAGTCAATTGGAAATGATAGAGTTTAAATACCTCTGCCTTCCTTTCAGCCAGACATGACAAGTTGGTTTTTCCTCTTGTTTTACCTGACTGTATTTCACTAGAGTGGGGTAGCATGCTGGCCTATCAGAGTGTCAATGGATCTTGCATTTTGTGTAGGGCATCTTGACTTTATTGGATTTGTATTGGGAATATTCCTCTACCTAGGAGACAGAGCTCCATTAGTGCAAAACT
Organism: Trachemys scripta elegans; assembly: GCF_013100865.1. NCBI lineage: Eukaryota > Metazoa > Chordata > Testudines > Emydidae > Trachemys > Trachemys scripta. The sequence continues at coordinate 131,756,138 of NC_048302.1, forward strand.
CTGGCTCTCTGCCTCAGTTCCCCCTCTACCATGAGGATAACATTTGCATCCTTCATTACTATGTACGTTTCATATATACGGGCTCACGTCTAGTCTCACTGGAAGTTTTGCCAATGACTTCAATGGGTGCAAAATCAAGGCCTTTGTCTTAAACTTCTACCTACTGGTCACTTGTGGGTGCCATTCAGTTGTCTTACAAAAGCTACATCTATTTGCATTCCAACTAGGACCTACTCTTCCAGCCTGTCTATCACTTCTATTGAATGCTGTTACAAGTCCGTGGACAGAGTTACCACTACATACTGGGGCCTTTTGGAACTTCAGGACAACAGCTGACACAGAACTCAGCTCATTCTACTCCCAAACCAGAGGGTCCATCACTCAGGTTAAGGGAGCATTAGCTGCTAACAGTGCAGGGTTCATGACACACACTTGAGCAGTTCTGGTTCCATCCAGCAGCGGGCAGTGACCCACCCACACAATTCTGATTTTTTTTCTAAGGGGTCTTGCAAGGACTAGTTAAAGTTTACAAAGCGTCTGGAAGATTACGAAAAGAGTTAAGGAATAGGATGATCACTTCAGAAAAGCCCTGGCTGCGGTGTGATCAGAGGAAATACTCCTGTTAATGCGGAAATTATCAAATGAGGTGGGCTCCAGAATAAAATGGGCTTATTAAATGCAAATGGGGAAGCATTTTAGAATAAAACGTTTCTCAAATTGATTTTAAATGAGATCATAGACTCTCTGTTACATGTTGGCTATTAATGCTTGTGCATGGCTCCATTAACCCTCCACCACTATTGCCTGGGGATCCAAATGGATTAATTAGGAGGCTGGCCTCCTCAGTCACCCAAGGGTTTAATGCTGGCCGGTGCTGAGAGCGCTCCACACCAAGTAGAATCAGTCGGGACAGATGGCATTCAGCCCCTTTGCAGAATCAAGCCTGAAGTGCAGCTGTAATAAGAGCACACCTAAAGTGTGGCTAAAAATTCCCTAGCTAAAGCTATATAATAGTCCTTTTGCTTCCTCAGCTGGTGAATTTTATATAAGCTTCTTTGGATTATAAAAGCCAAGTAATATAGTCTTCTTAACAGCTAATTAACTGACAGCATGTGGGTAAAAATGGTTCTGCACAGTTTTTAAGGATCCTGAGCTCTGAATGGCAATAGCTGCTTCCATTTACTAGTTCATAGACCCGTAGGACTGGAAGGGATCTCGAGAGGTCTTCTAGTCCAGGTTCCTGCACTCAGAGCAGGACTAAGTATTACCTAGACCATTCCTGACCGGTGTTTGTCTAACCTGCTCTTAAAAATCTCCAATGATATAGATTCCACAACCTCGCCAGGCAATTTATTCCCGTGCTTATCTTCCCTGACAGGAAGTTTTTCCTAATGTCCAACCTAAACCTCCCTTGCTGCAATTTAAGCCCATTGCTTCTTCTCTTATCCTCAGAGGTTAAGGAGAAATTTTTTCTCCATCCTCCTTGTAACAACCTTTTATGTACTTGAAAACAGTTATCATGTCCCCTCTCAGTCTTCTCTTCTCCAGATTAAACAAACCCAATTATTTCAATCTTCCCTCATAGGTCATGTTTTCTAGACCTTTAATCATTATTGTTACTCTTCTCTGGACTTTCTCCAATTTGTCTATATCTTTCCTAAAATGTGGTGCCCAGAACTGGACACAATATTTCAGCTGAGGCCTAATCAGCATGGAGTAGAGTAGAATTACTTCTCATGTCTTACTTACAACATTCCTGCTAATGCATTCCGGAATGATGTTTGCTTCTTGTACAACAATGGTACACTGTTGACTCATATTTAGTTTGTGATCCACTATGACCCTCCAGATCCCTTTCTGCAATACTCCTTCCTAGGCCGTCATTTCCCATGTCAATGGAACAATGCTTGACACAGGTTCAAGCCATTTTCTCAACAATAATAAAGGGGAAACATAGTTAGCTACGTACTAGCTGGTGCTTCTGTCACTTGCAAACATACCCTCTAGTCAGTGCATCTGCTTGATTCTGCCAGATTGAAAGAGCCTACCAGAGAGAGGTAGGCTGGGAAAGTATCCTTTTGAAAGGGCAATCATGCACTGGGGAGAACTAGCAGGTACCAGGAAGTTACCGGAGAAGTAGCTGCTTTGGTGATGTACCTATCATCACCCTAGTAGAGTGAATCTAAACACCCTCCACTTGGGGTGGTAGCTGCCAGCTTGAACAATGGATCTCCAGAGCTAAGCCATGAGCTGCTGCAGCATGAGCTCAGAGCCACTGCTCCCTGGGAAGGGCTCATCTTCACAGTGGATCAGGCACAGCAGGAGAGCAGGAATACACACTCAGCAGTGGGTTGCAGTTGGTTCTGGGATGGGGGTGCAGCCTGTTACAGACAAGGGGGGTAGGATTTTCAGAAGTGCTCAGGGCCTGGCCAAAGCCTGCTCCCACTTCTGTCAATGGGAATTTTATGACTCTTGTTTAACATTTATATTATGGTTGCACCTGGAGGCCTCCACCAGGCCACGCCCCCATTGTGCCAGGGGCTGTACAAACATGATAAATGGCAATAGCTGCCCCAGGGAGCTTAGAATCCAGAACATAATTCGTGGATGAGAAAAACAAATGAGCGGGGCCTGGGTGGGGTGGGAAAGATGGGGTAAGAAAATAACAAGCTGAACCCAATTTTTAGCCAATCAGGAGTGCTCACATTTGGACATTTGCATGGGCACTGTCAGGATCACCCTTGGCCAATGCTGAACACTTCTAAAAATCCCATCCCTGAAGCTGAGACCTGGAGTTTGGGTTCAGGCCCATCTCAAGTGTTGGGTGCTGAGGTGACAGGCACCATCCTGCTTCCAGTGAAGTCACTGGGGCCACAAAAGTCCTTAGGCACCCGGTAAGTGGCTAGACTCACTCAGCGCCTCAGCTTTGCAGTAAAGGTTCCCGCCTCTGAGCTTGCACGCTGCTGCCTTCCTCTGGGCGCCTAGGCACCTCTCTCCCACCTAAGCCCTAGAGCAATCCACGAACCAATGAGAGGTCGGCGTTCAGACGCCTAACTCGCATGTGAGGCTCCAGCCAATAGATGTGCTCAGAGGTTCCCTAACCCCACACAAAACAGCTGGGACGAGACACGTAGAACCTTCAGCCCAGTGTTAAGGGTACTCCCTGGCCACGTGAGAGAGCCCTGGTTCTAGTGCCCCCTCTGCCTGATGAGGAGACAGGCGCTGCCACCTGGCCGGTGAGGGCCCTAACCAGGGGGCTATAGAGCCATTCTGGCTGAGGCAGGTGCTCAGGTCTTCACTATGCAGCAGCCATCCCAGCTCTTTGTTCTCCAGAGAGTTTGCAGACTTGGAACTAGCAGTGTCAGTGCCCAGCAGCAAACCACCACTCTTCCCATTGGGTCCATCCTTAAGAGGCGGGGGGGTGTCAGAGCCTGATTTCTCGGGACTCAAGAGGTTTAAATGCTCCCCAGACTAGTTTCTGGGTGCTTGTTTGAACCCAAGTTTATGGGGTTTGCTCATCCCTAGCTAGAGGGAAGAATGGAGACTTAGGGGGTTGGGGGAACCAAACAAACAGTTAGGTCAGCTGTCAAAGCTCCCACAAGCCAAAGGCCCATCAGGCTGATGGAGTTAAGGCAACAGTTCATACGGGAGCAACAGGACCGGCATCACACCAACCATGCTACCGCAACAGATCAGGTGCCCATCTGCAGCAGGAGGTGACCTTTCAGCGTGAGATTAACCACTTATCTACCAAATCGCTGGGCCGGTGTGTGGAGTAAAACTCCAGCTGTAACAGACCAGCCTGCCAGAGAGGCCATCTACACAGCTGGGTGGGGGAGACAATGGGTGACCTGAAGCCCTGCCAGGATCCCGCTGGCATTGAAACACTGGGAATGGTCTGGCTTACTGGAAAGAGGCTGGTTTTCTTTTTTGCTGGTTGGATAGTTTGGCTGCACAACTCTAATCTCACAAATCCACCCCCCCAGCTACCCAACCCACTAGGCACCTATTTGGAAGAATTATTGGATTTGGAGTTTCTTACTGACCCATTTCAGAGTAGCAGCCGTGTTAGTCTGTATCCGCAAAAAGAAGAACAGGAGTACTTGTGGCACCTTAGAGACTAACAAATTTATTAGAGCATTTTTTGGCAGCTATCATACTCCTGCTTCGCCTCATAAGCACACAGATAAAGGCTGCAGTGCAGCAGAATGGACAGTAGGTGGCGATTAGGCAACATCATGATCCCTTCATTCCAATTCCTGGATAACACCCCTTTGTGTCCCTCAGCCAATGATCTCCAGCTACTTTCCCAACATTAATTCAACCCTCTGAGTTATGTCTTCATACCCCTTGTATAAGTGGAGAAGCCACACAACACCTGAGTTCATCCAAAGTCTCACAGGTAGAACTAGAACCCAAGAGTTTGTTCTTCCAGTCCCTGTTCTAGGCCAGTCTTCTCTGGTCTGAGCACATGTGTGCAGCCATATCCTCTGAATGATCAATCCCTCTCCCTGTGTTTCTAAAGAAAGACAGAAAAGGACACTGCACTATAGGAGAGGGCTTCCCATGCAGAGAGGGGCAGTACTTAGTTGGTAGCACAGAGGGGATACTACGCGCCTGCTGCCATATGGATTTCAGTCGCTATGCCCTATAATAGGATTTCCTCAACTAGATTCATTTAATGGTCTGGATGGAGACCCCAGCTTCTCCATGCAGAGGGGCACTTTCTCTCTCACTCTCCCCCTCCCCTTAGGGCAGTGGGTCCAAAGGGTTAACCAAGGGTCCTGTCCTGATCCAGCAAATCTATCTCTTCTCTCCCCACACCCTCCCTCTTGGAGAATTGGGGCAAGAAAGGGTGACCAGCAGCTCAGCACCCTCCAGCATGGCACGGTCAACCCCCCCACCCAGGGATGACCTCAGCCAGCTACACCAAGGTAATGATTACAGTGCCCGCCCTGGGACTGGAGACTGAGCCAGCTAACTCGATGTAAAGACTCACCTCTTTTTGCAGTGAGGACAGCGCCTTAGCAAAGAAGGGTCACAAGCGTTCGGCCTTGTCTACTCTTAAACCCTACACCAGCAGAGCTATGTTGTCTAGAGGAGTGGGGGTTTGTAACCAACGTAGCTCTGCCGGGGATAAGCCCTCGAGGAGGTGCAGTCATACCAGCATGAAAGTACTTTTGCTGGGATATCTTAGGTCTCTGGGGAACTGACGTATATTATGCTGGCAGAAGCACTTCTATGCCAGCATCAGCTGGGTCTCCACTAGGAGATTTTGCTGGTATAGCTACGCTGGTATGGCTCTGCCAGCAAGACTATTCTAGGGGAGACAAGGCCTTGGAAAGAGTGCTTTCCTGGGCGATGCTCCGCCTTGCTACAGCATAGGGAGCTCAGGTATAGGGGAACTCTAGCAGGGCCAACTGCCTCCTGAGTGTCCCCTCATGGCCAGTGGTGGCTCACTGGCACTCTGCCTCAGTTTCCCCACTGGGGTAACCCAAGGATCCTATGCCAGGCTCTCTTGCTTGAATAATACCCCTCCTGGGGACAGTTTATTACAAAACATAATGCAAATAGTCTGTAACAAAAGTCCCAAAATGTAGCCCCTATCATCCCCAGTGCCTGTAGTCCTTAAAACCCTGTTCTTCCCTGCAGGAACATACACACACCCCTCCGCCTCTGTGCTGGGCATGCATAGTCCCCTACCCCAGTGTCTTCCACCACACCTAGGCTCCTCTGTCCCTCTCCCAGGACAGCTAGAGCGCTACCCCACTCTACCCAGCAGGAACCCCCACAGCCTCTCTGCTGGGAGATCATCTTTACCAGGGGAGCACCCCTCATTCCCCTTGGCCCTCTCACCCTCCCCCTGGTCCAGCTGTCTAGTGTGGAGACGTCAGCAGGTAAGTTCCCCTGCTGCTCCCTTTGCCTTCAGCCTTTCCCCAGGAACCATCTGCTGGCTCTGGCAGCTCTCATCTCCTGCCAGGCAGCCCTCGCTGCCCAGGTCTCCCTTCCCTCTAGGGCCCATCTGCCCTCTGTCCAGCCCAAGTGGAGTGAACTGAAAAGGCACAGGGGCACCAGCCCTCCTGATTCAGCCTCCTGGCTCTGGCAGGGGTTGGAAGCATGGCGGAGGTGACCAAACGACCACCCAGGCCAAAGCGATGCTGCGCCTGTTTGAAGAGTGAACCACCCCCAGCAGTTCGGAACCAGGAAGAACCGCGCTTGTTCTCCTGATCCAGCCCAGGTGCTGTCAGAGCGATGCCCAAGATGGCGACCGCCAAGCCCTGGCCCTGTTTATACCTTGAATCCAACTCCTCTCCCTGGACTGGATGTCTGTATTCAACCTGCTCCGCCCATCCTGCAGCCTTTTCAAAGCGCCAGTACGTTCTTGTGAGACGATGGTCTTCTCTTCTCAGCATGTGTCCTCCCTGCATCCTCAGCCCACAGCTGGCAGTAGAAGCAGGAACAGCCATCTAGCATATAGGAGTGAGTGTCGTCAACAGTGATCTTTCTTGCCACTCATCGGAAAGACAGAGGCAAAGACTGTGGCTCTGTGGCCTGTGAAAAGGACGCAGCGAGAGCCACGTGAAGGGTTGCAACAAAACCAGGTGGATCTGCACTGATCTCCGGTTCAGTTACAAATCCTAAACTCACCACGTGACAATTGAGGACGTCATGTCACTGTTCGGTGCCTCAGTTTCCCCGGAGGTTAAATGAGGCTCACGATACCTGGCAGGGACATTATGAGCATAAGGAAGTGCTCATAAAACCCTGGGCGGATTATAAATGTCAAGCATTATTACATAAGCAGAGGGGCTACCGGTTTATCCAGACTCAACCAAGCACAAGCAGGAAAAATACAAATAGTGCAGGTATGTTGTAGCCATTAGATGATGGTGAATGAAATAACAGAGGTGTGTCGGAGGGAGCCTTACATTGGTTACTTTCTGACATGTTGCTGCTGGTTGCCTAGTTACACCACCAGTAACTAATCCCTGACACTTCTCTTGTAGATTTTATCTCAGAAGTTATAAAGATTTATCCATGCATTAGATTACATGGGCATATAATCATGCACATAAAAGCAGTTGTTCCACTGCATGCAGAGGGGAAGGATTGGATAAGCAGGAGACGCAAACTCAGTTCCTGACTGTGTCAGACTCTGTGTGACTTTAATCTCTCTGGCCCAGGTCCCCAAACGTATTGAGGTGGCTAAATCCCATTGTAATTAATTGAGTTAGGCACCTGAACACCTTTGAGGATCTGGGCCCCTATGCCTTAGCTCCACATCCATCAAATGGGGCTAATACTTACCTTCTCCCACCCTTTGTCTTGTCTAGTTAGACAGTCAGCTCTCGGAGAGGCAGTTGTTAGGGCACTGAACTGGGGGGCCGGACACCTGGGGTCTACCTCCAGCTGGGCTCCTGAGGTGCTGTATGACCTTAGACAAGTCACTTCCTCGCTCGGGGCCTGAGTTCCCCATCTGTAACATGGGGTTCTGGCACTTCCTTGGGCTGCCTGGTCTATTGAAAGCGTAAGCTCTTCAGGGCAGGCACTGTCTCTCATTGTGTTTGCACAGCTCCTAGCACAGCAGGGCCCCATTCTCCCTTGGGGCACTGTTGTAGTAGAACAATACCAGCACTGACACAGCACTTCTCATCTTTTCTTTAGGTCTCACAGCACTTTGCCTAGGAGATCGGTTTCGTCAACGGCCCTTTTGCAGATGGGAAAACAGAGGCACAGAGAAGGAGATGACTTGCCCAAGGTGACCCGGCAGGGCAGTGTCAGAGCAGGGGATGGAATGAGGTCTTCCAAGTCCCAGTCCCTAGCCACTAGGATGTACTGCCTAAATAATAACCACACCCAGATGAAATGCAGCTCTCAAGGCGGGCGGGGGGGAGGGAGGGAAGGAGGGTTGCAGCAGTTTGAACAGCTCCCAGTATCTCTGTAGCCTGGAAATCAAGACTAACTCATCGGGCTGAAATTACAGGGCTTTCTTCTCTGGGCAGAAAGTCACTCCTCGCGTTGGAATGTGATCGGTGCACAAGGATCAAGGCCCTTCCCTGCTCTTGTGAAAAGGGCAATGGGATCCTGACACCCAGTCAGGACTTTTGATCTCTGTTTCACGTCAGAGACTTGGCATCCCGAGCAAAGCGGTGTTCCCGCCTATCGTGTTTGGGCCCGGGTTCAGCACTGACACAGCGGGAGGGAAGCCACCTTCTGAATCACCCATACCAATTCCTAGGCGCTCCTTGGAGATTTCCTAACCAAATCCCAAGCCAGCCGAACCCTGCTTGGCTGGGGAGAGCTGCTAGGAGGCTAACACAAAGGGCTGGGCCTGCATATGTAGAGGCTATTTTCAGTTGTTCATAACTCCCCACCTACAAATTACCCCCTGGGCTGAAATGGCTCATCCCGGAGCTTGGCTATTAGTATATTTGTGGGGGGGGGGGGGTAAAAGTGCCAAGTATTAAATCACCCTCCATATCATCCTACGGATATTAATTTAATTAGGAATATGAATACTTAGCCCTTACATAGCCTCTTCTCTCATTAAGGTGTGGTACAAACATTACCTCGTGAACCTCCCAACCTCTCTCTGAGGATAAATGGATAAGTATGAACTCCACTTCACAAATGGGGAAACTGAGGCACGGAGCTGTGACATGATTTGCTGAAGGCCGCAGAGTCTCCAACACAACCATCATCTAAAACCCTGGCGCTTGTGCGACCCAGTCCTGTGACTGCAACTCAAAACAAGCTCTTCTAAAAGCGTGGGCTGTGAAGCCTGGCCTAGCAGAACCCAAAGGCGCTCTGAGCTCCTGCGCCGGGAGAGCTGGGCAGACAGCTTGCTCACGCCCTTTGAGAAGGCAGCATGTCCGATCCCTGAGCTGTTGCTGCCCATCCGTGTAGGGAGTGGTGTTGAAGGGCTGCAGTTGAGGCCTGTGGCCAGCCAGAAAGATGAACTAGCACTTAGGGCAGTGGACTGGGGTGTGGGTTTAAGTCCTGCCTCTGCCACAGCCTCCCTGTGTGACATTGAGCAAGTCACCTAGGGCAAGATGATCGAAGGTATTTAGGTGCATCTAGGGGGACCGTAAGTCCCATGTTAGCTAGGACAGTCCCTTTTTTAAGCCCTGTCCCGGCCGTCCTGACTTTTCTGGCAAAACTGGGCCTTTGTCCCGTTTGCTCTTGCCAACTGACGATCAGTTCGCAAGAACTAACTGGACAAGTGCACAGTTTTGCCCAAAAAAAAGTGGGGTGCGACCCCTATCAGGAATGTGCGGGGGGGTGGGGACGAGCAGCAATGCCAGCCTCACGTGGGAGGGAGGGCATGGGAAAGCGGCTGCCCTATTGGTGGGCGGGCGGCAGGGGGGCCTCGGGACGGCCCCACAAAGGGGGCTTGGACCAGCCCTGTGGGAGGAGTGGGAACTCAGGCCGGCCCCACGCTGGTAGGAGGCAGGAGCCAGCCACACGGGGGAAGGAATCAGCGAATCAGGGGGAAGCTCTCCAATGGATGGCGGTATATATGCTACCTTCTCCCTCAAAACAGGGAGAAGAAAACCAGGAGGGTGAACTCCTGCTAGGAAAGGCAGGACTGGCAGCTCCGTGAAGGACAGTCTGAGGCAGAATAAGAACTGTGCGTGCAGCAGAAGAGCCGGAGACATCTACGAACTTATGTAAACAACGAGGAGTCTGGTGGCACCGTAAAGACTAACAGATTTATTTGGGCTTAAGCTTTTGTGGGTAAAAAAACCCACTTCTTCAGATGCTGTAATGGGTGTTATTTTGGGGACACTGAACTATTTTGAACTGTGTTTGGCTATTAACCCAGTCCCCTGGGGGAACAGAGTTGGGGTGCTGCACAGACACTCCTGATCACAAGGGGGAGCTCAGTAAATGACAGCCTTGAAATACCCACACATCTGTGTCAAGGTAGAATTCTACCTGTTTGTATTAACTTGTATTTTGACAGACCATGATGGTTTTGTGGTGCGATTTTTCTCCTTTATTTTTTTTCTCTCTATCCTAAATTACTCCATTTCCCCATTATTATTTTTTAATCTTTTTTTTTTAACCTCACTGACTTCAAGCTTCCAGTTGCTTGCAGTCTGCGTTGGGAATGAGTTAAAACTATTGCTAGCCTTAGTTGACAACTGGATCCTAGTCTTGCGTGAAACTTACGACAGCACTTTCTTGTCTGCCAAGTCTTCGCAGAACCATGGAAGCTACCACTCCTCCCTCATTATGCAACTGCGTTGATTACAGTTGAGATTCAGGGTGCCCTTCCTCCCACATGCAGTCTAGTGATGTGGCTACCTGCATCATTACATCCTGATTTACGGAGTGATACCAGAAGGGGAGGGATAGCTCAATGGTTTGAGCATTGGCCTGCTAAACCCAAGGTTGTAAATTCAATCCTTGAGGGGGCCACTTAGGGATCTGGGGCAAAATTGGTACTTGGTCCTGCTAGTGAAGGCAGTGGGCTGGGCTCGGCTCGATGACCATTCAAGGTCCCTTCCAGCTCTAGGAGACAGGATATCTCTATTTATTTAATCCGGCTTTAGGAGTTAATCATCTCTCATTACTTGGCCCCACTTTCTCATTATATCTCAGTTGCTCTGTCACTTGGGATCATTTCCCACTGTTTGCCTAATGACTTGTTTGGGTTTTTCCTTCCGTGTGTTTGGTTTTATGTAGGTTTCATAAGCAAACACAGCTTAGCCATTACCTAGTATTTTCTCCTGCCACTCAGCCTGAACCCAAAGGAGCCCAACATTCAAGCATGGTATTTACATTTTAGGGGCGCTTGGCTTCAAGTCCAACTCCAGGTCTGAAAGCCACAGCCAGGGCCGGCTCCAGGTACCAGCTCAGCAAGCAGTTGCTTGGGGCGGCCAAGGGGAAGGGGCGGCACGTCGGGCTCTTCAGCGGCAATTCGGCGGCAGGTCCTTCCCTCCGAGAGGGACCGAGGGACCTGCCGCCGAATTGCCGCCGAAGAAGAAAGCGGCGTGGTAGAGCTGCCGCCGATCACGGCTTCCTTTTCTTTTCTTTTTTTTTTCCCCTGCCGCTTGGGGTGGCAAAAACCCTGGAGCTGGCGCTGTCCACAGCTGGCTCCCATGTCTATTACAGGCTAAAACAAAAGCCTGGATCAGAGCATTCCTGAACAGGGATTTCCCTACACCCCCCCTGAATTTCCCCAACACCCCCACACACACACACAGTTTGGTGAACTAGTTACAAGCAGTGTTGCCAATTTAGTGATTGTTTGGAAATGTTAATTGAAATTGAAACAGTGATACATACTTTAAAAGCATATAAAGTGTATGATAAAATACGTGTATCTGAAAAAGTATAATAGATTTAAGAAGTATGAACATAGACTAGCTTCCTTATACAGCTTCTATTTTTATGACAATGGCAGTGCATTCATTTCGGTGATGTTGGCCAACCTAATAATTTCAAATGATGATTTGTAAGCAAAGTCTGAATGAGCTCTCCCTGACAGCCAGTGATGAGCTGGAGGGAAAGGCTTCGGGACCAGATTGTATTTACAGTCACACCTAATCTACCTACGTATCCAGCAAACAGAGCTGTGTTGCCAAATCACTTGAATGTGGGGGGGGAGGGGTAAATGAAATTTTGTTATTCTTATTGTATGAGTAAAAGGCAGTAGAACTGTACGGAGCCTGTGCTGATTGAGGGCATCAAGAGAAAGGGTGGGGACAGGTGTTTTGCTTGATGGTCTGCCTGAATCACAAGTACTATTTGACCTGCCCCTCTCCACTGTTTAAAGACAGAGCTGATTAGTCTCCATAGAGAGTCTTTCGGTTTGTTAAGTGACCACTACAGCTGAAATCACTGATAATCAGGTCTAAGCACTTAGACCTGCTGTGGGGACAGTGTTTCTGTGGAAGAGAGGGCCCGGTCTGCACTAGCAGCGAGGTTCCCGCACTGAGAGCTCAGCTGAAATCACTGAGAGCTGGGTGGAACCTCCAGAGACCAACTCGCAGAGGTCACGGTGGCAGCAGAAGGTGATGGCGCAGGGCCATTGGCAACAGAGCGATGGAGTGAACGGTGGCACAACGAACAACAGTGGCCAGAGTGAACAGTGAGCAGCTGGAGGAATGAGCAAGGTGCCTCCTTGCCCCCCACCTGGGAGGTGAACTCATGTGAAAGCACCTCTGAACTCCGAGTCTCCACTGACCAAGGACAACAGCAGTGAGGGATAATGAGGCTGTCAAGAATGCTGGAGACACAACACAGTTCATGCAAACAAACATGGGTGTGGCATCATACTTTCTATGTAAGCAAGAGATACCACACGCTACAAACTGGAGGTCAATGTTAAGTACAGTGTCACTTGTTCATCCTGAAGTTGAACACTGGTTCCGAACAAGACCAGCAAATGCTCACTATCTTTCTGCAAGAAACTCAACTGACTGGCTAGAAGCATGAGGTGCAACAGTGAAAGACTCAACAGTTGAAAAAGTGAAGAACTTTTTCACCACATTCAAAAAATTTGCATACATGGCTGATGAATGCACCGATGCAAATGGGCATCTAGTATTAAGTCATTGTGCACGTTATCTTGATGTCAGTGGTAGGCCAGTAGATGCATTTCTAGATGTTCAAGTTATAGAAGACACATCGGCTGCATCTGTGACAACCCACCTCTTAGAAGAGTTAAATGCTTGTCAATTGGACCCCAAACAGATGGCTGCTTGTGCATTTGATGGCACTGCAAACTTCTCTGGAAGACATGGTGGAGTACAAGCTTTGCTCAGAGAAAAGTGTAACCCTAATCTCTCCTATACACACTGCAGAGGCCATCTATTCCAACTAGTGCTAGTACAAACTGCACTCTTCAAAAGACATTTAAAAAGCTATAAATTTAATGTCTTCATTATATTCTTTTTCAGCAAGAGTCCAAAAAGACTGAATGTCTTGGAAAATATATAAGATACACTGGGACTGAAGTTCAAATTTGTCCAACCTGGGAAAACCCTCTGGCTTTCTTATGAGCAATCCTTGGCTGTTGTCTTAAAATTACTCCAGCCATTATTACTGAGTTTGGAAAGTATCTACCAAGATGGGATGGATCTAAGTAGTGAGGCTGGTGGATTACTTTTGCTACTACGTTCAGAGAAGACTATCGCCATTCTCTCTCTTGTAAGTCTACTGTTGAAACCACTTGGGTCATTAAACAATATCATCCAGGCATCTGCTACAACAGTAATAGATCTTTGATCCAAATGTAGCGTCTATTGCTGGACAATCAGAGAGCTATCCATTGAAAAAGTACTGGAAGAAGCAAAGACTTCAGTCCAGAAGTTGACTAATGAAGGCATTTATATTGAATCCTTAAGTGAAGAGGACAAGAAAAGTTTGTTAAGACAACTGAAAAAGTACACAGACTTGATTCTTAAAAATCTACAACAGCGACTTCTAGATTCTACTCAACCTCTATGTAGCTTTTACAGATCTCTGTCCTATAAAACACCAATAGTTGAGTGGAGTGAGGTACTACCATCAATGGAGTTGCCATATGCTCAGGTCAGAATAGAGAATTTGAACACAGAGTGGAAAATCATATGACGAATGAATGAAGATTTGATTTCAACTTCTTTTTTATCATCACTAGTGGCTTGACCCGATCTTTATGCTATGTTTCCTGGGATGAAAGAAGTAGGAATTCACAACAGCTTATTTTTAGCTCTTTTTCATCATTGAATAGAATTTTGTGTTCTGCCTGATCATGTGAATGAACTAATGCGCATATCAATTGAAGGAATGGAAGTACTGGACATACGAGAAGCCACCAAAGATGAACGCGTTGCATTCAAGAAGTTCATTAACAGAGTTGTGCAAGATTATAACAAGAAACCAAGAAGGATGTAGATGTAGTGCTTCATAGAAGGCTTGAGTAGCCAACTTTAATTTGTGTGATTTCAAAACATAAGTTAAATCTAATAAAATGGTCATCAAACAGTTTTCAGTTTTTACTTCGGTGCCAGCCCACCTTCACCCTCACCGTCTCACCCATCAGCAGCCCTGACGCCCCCATAAATGCAAACACCATCCCTAATTTCAATTCCTGGGGAAAACACTGTTCCTGAACCTGAGAAAATTCAGATTCTGACCCGGCAGCCTTGGAGCCAGTTCTAGATAGACCGCGGGACCAAATTAAAGGGCAGATCCAGTATGACATGGATTTTACTCCTCCCATCAGTGAACGAATGACTAACACTCTGTATTATTATTATTCATCCCCATCAGGCTACTATGGCCTTTTTCTGGAGGCAGGTGGGATTTGGTGGATTTACTGTGAGACCAGGAGCTAGTCAGGAATTTATATCCCTGACTTTGTCATCTGTCTTTCTAGGTTCTTATGCGGTGTCCATCACCATGGTGTCTGACCACCTTTGTGGTACCTTTACTTAATCTCTTTGAGCCAGATCCGTAGAATGGGGATAATTCATTTCAATGGGAGCTACAGGCACTCAGCCCTTCTGATATAAGGCCACTTGTATTTATGGAATTTAACTTTAGGCACCCCGGTGTGAACACTGTGGCTAATATTGTTATTGGCAAAGTACCAAATAGTGTGCATGCTGCTTTCCAGACAGATATGCAGACAAGGCCCCCAGCAGTTTCCATGCTAGGCAGAAAATATGCAGACAAGGGGGCTTGAGAAGACAAATCAACAGTAAAACTGACTAGAAACGACTATGAACAACAGTAACTGACTAACATACTTTTATTTTCCAAGTGTGTTAGGTAAACAACCAGCTCGTAACACAATAAGCTCTTTGGGGCAGGGACTTTCTCTTTTCATACGTTTGTACCGCTCGTTGGTGTAAATGTACCTTTTAACCTAGCACTGTGCCTTCAAACTTCATGATTTACCTGCCCATTCTATCCAAGGTGAAAGGGATGGTATTCATGGATCTCTTGTTAAATGTTTGGATGTATTTGCTTGGGGTGCCGATCTGCAATAGCCTGTTGCTATCAATACTCATTATTCTACCTGCTCTTGCAATATGTAATGTGTATTAAGGAGGGGGATTTTTTTCTCTCTTGGCTTAGGTAAAACTTCATAGGAACACCCCATGTATAATTACTAATAAGAACGGCCATATCGGGTCAGACCAATGGTCCATCTAGCCCAGTATCCTGGCTTCTGACAGTGGCCAATGCCAGATGCTTAATCCATCCCCCATCACCTAGTCTCAGTGTCTGGCACAGGGGTCTCAAACTCAATTTACCTTAGGGCCAGGGCCAGTCCTCAAATCCTCCCAGCGGGCCAATCATGTCACTGAAGATGGTGTTCAGAAAAGAAAACATTTATATTAGTTTTATTATTTCTAAGAAATTCGAAATAAAAAATACGTCATACAACTTTATACAATTCTTCGCCTGCCAGAGAGTTGTTAGTGTTTGCCAGACACCTGGCAACGCTTCAGTCCTGTCCGTTTGTTGATGTTTGGCCTCAGTGACGGAGCAGTTGAAACCTTCAGGATTGCAGCAAGGGGTGCATCAGATAGTTGTGTTCTGCATTTTGACTTGTTTATATTCATTGTGGAAAAAAGTGACACGGCCTCCATGGCTGACTCTTCCCGGCAACTAATGATGGTATTGCCGTCCCTCTCCCCCAGCCAATGGGAGCTGCGGGGGGCAGTGCCTGCAGCAGACATTGCCGGCAGCGTATCTGCATGCCTCTTTCTTCCCTGGGGAGGTTCTTGGGCCGCAGATGGCCCACGGGCCGAGACTTTGAGACCTCTGGGGCAACAACTAAACGGCGTTCAAAGGGACACAACTAAACGGGACACAACTAAACGGCGTTCAAAGTCCTGCCCGCTTAGGCAGGAAGGAAGGTGAAATGTAAAGCAAACTCCTGTTTTACCTCTCTACCTGGGCTGGGCTCTTGTGGGGTTCTATCACCTATCTCTGCTCTCCGCCCTGAGAGCCACTGCTCGCTCAGCCTGCACCCCACTTCTCCATCCTCTGACCTCGGATCCCCCGACTCCTCCAAATGCCACCCTGTCGCCCAGATCACATCAGTCTATTCAGCTTCTCCTTGGGCTTCCTTTGGTTTTCCCAGCTGGGTCCTTCAGTCCCTTCTGGGAGAAATGAGGCAGTTAACTAGCATACTTGTTCGGGTCTAAACTCACCGCATAGACTCATTTAATGGTAGGACCAATCATTTCTCTTTCTCCACTCCCCGGCCAACCAGACTTTCACCCCCAAGGCAGCCGATTTGCTCTTCTCCTGGTTTTACAGGGGGGAATTTTCTCTTCTCCCCGCCCCACCGCCCGGTCCAATCAGGAATCCCCCCCTCTTCCTGACAGGCTTTTACTACCTTGGCCACCATCCATATGCACACGGCCCTTCTGTACTAGGTGTGGCCTTTCTCTGCCGCTGACCCTCAAACACCGTCCAGCATGCAATCTAACTCTCGGCAAACCACGCAAATGGGATTGCTGGAGAGATCTGTGCATACAGCTTAGAGTTCTGCTGTGCCTAGCGATGGTTTTGTCCGACCCCTGCCCAGCACCTTTCATGCAAAGAGCTCCAGGCACTTTACAAACCATCATTAGGGCTCATGACATCCATGTAGGCTAAAAAAATCAACGGTACTTCCAGCTGACAGACCATAGGGCCAAGTTCACCCACTGAACGGCCCTGGGCTGATGCCAGGAATGAATCTGCTCCAGAGACGATACGGCATGTTCACCCTGGAATTCACATCCCCCGCTGGCCTTGCAGGGGCACAGCTTGTGCTGTTTGACATGGCGTAAAGCCCGTCTCCTTGAAGAGGTGCTGGGAGCCAGTGGGGATGTGGGTAATTGCATTGGAAAATGCACTTTGGCTCAGGACAAAAGTAAAAATGGCATCCTGGCATTCCATGGATATATATATATTTTTACATTGTTTTTACTCCAGATCAAATGTGACATGTAAAAAGAGAGAGATTTACTCATTGCCAGTCCTGCAAACACAACCAAGGGGACCAGAGTAAAGCTGGAGTCTTGCCATCTCCTGCATCATCCCCAGGAATTCCATTGCACTGGACTGGGATGTAGGAGATCTAGGTTCAATTCTCAGCCCTGCCACAGACTTCCTGGGTGGCCTTGGGCAAGTCACTTAATCTACTCTGTGCCTCAGTTGTCCAGTGGAGACAGTGCTTCCCCCGACTCAGAGCTGTTGTGAAGGTGCTTAGAGACAGTGACGACAAAGGCCATATAAGTATCTAGATAGATTCATGTTACTGGAGTAATTGATCAGGCTTGCAATTGAAGCTTTGCATCCAATTCTGTTTATGAAACACAAGAAGGAGTGGAATCCAGCTCCCGCTGGGTTACCAGGAGTAAAAAGCATTAAGAAATTGAAGTCAGCAGCTCTGACCCTGAACACAGCCAAGTGGCAGTTCAAGCAGCTCTGACCCTGAACACAGCCAAGTGGCAGTTCAAATGCCGTTATTACATAGTCCCCTTTCACAGTAGAGCTTCACTTCACATGTCACTTGTAACCTATTTTGTATTCAGCATTTTAAAAACTGAGGGGAGGAAAGTCCGTGATAGGCTGGAGATAGAACCCAGGAGTCCTGGGCCATCCCAGGCCCCTGCTGAGCCATTTTACAGAACGGGCAAGCAAATTGCAATGAAAATGTTGCAGGTGTTTTGGAAGTTAGAGGGGCACCAACTTAAAAAAATATATATATATATATCACAATGGCCTGCACTATATTTACCTGCTACTGTTTCAAGCAACACCAAAGCTGACAATGGCCCTGATCCAAAGCACATTTAAGTCAACGGAACCGCCCTGTTCATATTAGTAAGCTATGGAGCTATGCCTTGTAACTGAAAGGGATTAGAGAGAGACAAATTTGTTTTTAGTGGATTTCTTGTGTGTGGTTCTTAGTCACCTTCACCTGTGTAAGCGATTTCCTTTGTTTGGGTGGGAGATTTTCCATACGAAGCAGAGAGACATATCTTTACAAAGAGGGAAGTGTGATTGTAAAACCACAAAACTGGCAGGGCGCCTTCCTTAGATTGGCAGCTCACTGGGGCAGGGAGCGTCGTCTTGTTCTGTGTTTGCACAGCCGATAGCAAACGGGGCCCCGGGCCATGACTCCTAAGTGCTATTGTAATACACGTCATAA
Organism: Trachemys scripta elegans; assembly: GCF_013100865.1. Classification (NCBI taxonomy): domain Eukaryota; kingdom Metazoa; phylum Chordata; order Testudines; family Emydidae; genus Trachemys; species Trachemys scripta. The sequence continues at coordinate 131,774,295 of NC_048302.1, forward strand.
ATAAATAATAATAAGTATAGGGGCAGAGGGAGGGGGTGAAACTCTTAACCCTGCCTTCTTCTTTTTTTAATTGAATAGGTTTCAAGTTGCCGGAATCCCTTTCATAATATTTTACATGGAATTATGAGGGCAACGTCACATTTTCAGGGCTGGTGCCATAAACAGACACAACCCCGCTATAATTAGCCCCAGCTCTGAGAGCACGCAGCTCACACGGCCTCCAAACAAGGCTTTGCCCCAAACCACATGGCCTTCCTGATCTCCAGGCAGAACTGAACGGCTCCTGCCGCTGCAGAGCTGCCCTGCCAAGGCAGTGGTCACTTAATAACCTTGTCAAGTGCCTGAGAAGGAAACATGATGTCCTAGAAGCATGACTGTCCTGTCAAAACACAGGCGTGGGGCTTAAAAAGGATGGATAGGCTGCAGGTGGGTTTGGAAGGTAAAAAATCAGGAGCCAAGTGGGACCAAGTAAAGTCAGCTCAGTTCTAGGTGTAATAAGCCTACAGCTGCTGTATGAGACTTTCAGCTGTGCTCTGATCAGCTAAGCAGCATAAGATCTGGTCAGTTCTTGGCTGGGAGCTCTCCAAGGAGAATCCAGCTGGGAGTGGACTTGGTAATTCAGTAGCCACTGGTCTTTCCTCTGAGTCCGTGTTCTCTCTGATCCTCTTGGTGCAGCCCTATTGATATTCATGAGATTGCATCTGTATAACTCAAAGGACAATAGGGGCTTGCATTGCCAAAGCAAGGTACAAACACTGTCTGACCCCAACACCACTGCTGGGGAGATCAGCATCATCATCTCACTGTTAGAGATGGGGAAACCAAGATAGGTTCAGTGAATTGTCTAAGGCCACAGAGCCTATTGGCAGCAGAGGCAGGACTAGGAACTCCTGGCTCCAACCCCTGTGCTCATTCTGAGTCTTCTTAGACTAGGGGCGGGTAAACTTTTTGGCCTGAGGGCCACATCGGGTTTCCAAAATTTTATGGAGGCCCGGTTAGGGGAGGCTGTGCCTCCCCAAACAGCCAGGCGTGGCCCGGCCTGCGCCCATTATCCGACCCCTGCTACTTCTTGCCTTCTGACAGCCCGCCTGGGACTCCTGCCCCATCCAACCACCGCTTCTCCCAGACTGCCCCTGGAGCCCCTGCTCCCATTCAACTCCCCTATTCCCTGCCCTCTGACCGTCCCGACCCCTATCCACACCCCCGCCCCCTGACCACCACCTTGATCTCCCCTGACCTCTTACCGCGCTGCCTGGAGCACCGGTGGCTGGCGGCGCTGCGCTGCCCAGAGCACCAGGACAGGCAACTGCGCTGCCTGGCAAGAGCTCACAGCCGCGCCGCCCAGAGCATTGCGCCAGTGGTGCATAAGCTGAGGCTGCAGGGGAGGGGGAACAGCAAGGGAGGGGGCGGGGGCTAGCCTCCCAGGCAGGAGGGTCCCGCGGTCCATAGTTTGCCCACCTCTGTCTTAGACCATGCAGGGTGTTGTGTTTTATGGGTGTATTATATAACCAAAGTCCTGACCAACTGTTTTCTCATGAAAAATCAGATGGATTTTTTCATAGCAGTATGTGGGCGTTAGCCCTGAATTCCTGGCCAGAATTGAACCCCTCTACAGTTCTGTTATGTGCAGATCTGGGGGTTAATTTGGGCCCCATCGCTAGGGGAGTCTTTGCCATTCCGGGATTTGGAATGTCCCCAGTCTGACAAGTGGCATTCAGCCAACCTGGCCTATTACAGCTCCTCCATTGATTCCAACTGCTCTACTGTCTCTCCAGTTGGGGTGGCCAGATATGCTCCTTTGCGGTGGTCCTGACCCGCTTCCCAGTGAGCCAGCATACATTGTGCCTGCCCTACTGGAGAGGAGATTCACGCTGAGCCCATGGAAAACTCGCTCCCCCGCGTTGCGTGCGTTTATAGAAGAGCGAGGTGAGAGGTGATGAGCAGGACACTGAGCAGAGGGGAATCCAATCCAGACAGATGTGAGAGGACTGTTGTGCAGCCACCCAGTTACTCCTGCTTAGGGACGTATTTAGCTAAGTGCCTCATTGACACGCTCAGCATCACACTTAAGTCAATGCCTCTTTACAGATGCCCATTCTAAACCCCCCACCACGCCCCCGGCTCGCCCTGGGCACATGCAAGTAAGCCATCAGGTGCCAGGGGATTGAGACATTTTTAGTGCCCAGTGCAGAGAGGTATGCCCCAAATTTTACCTTACTAGGGCCAGCAAACAAACTCCATTCACACTTGGGTTTCACCGCAACAACCTTGCACTCTTGCAAGATCAAAGCAAATTGTGTAGCTTGATACAATACTGTCCCGAGACAGTGGCTTTGTGGCTTCACCTATTGCAGGGGTCGGCAACCTTTCAGAATTGTGCCGAGTCTTCATTTATTCACTCTAATTTAAGGTTTTGCGTGCCGGTAATACATGTTAACGTTTTTAGAAGGTCTCTTTCTACAAGTCTATAATATATAACTAAACTATTGTTGTATGGAAAGTAAATAAGGTTTTTAAAATGTTTAAGAAGCTTCATTTAAAATTAAATTAAAATGCAGAGCCCCCCGGACCGGTGGCCAGGACCTGGGCAGTGTGAGTGCCACTGAAAATCAGCTCGTGTGCCACCTTCGGCACGCGTGCCATAGGTTGCCTACCCCTGACCTATTGTGACCTTGCTGTTGTATTCACAGAGATTTTCCCTGAAGTTACATAACAGTGCAACTGCTTTTGAAAGAGAGAATCATATAATAGAAACTGAAGATGGACAAGATCTACTAGATCATCTAGTCAACTCTCACCGGGATCAATGCAGAATTTTCTACTACAATAGTTGTGTTCTATTAAACCCTCCATCAGTTATTCTCACTGTGTGTGCTTCAGATGCTCTCTGGAGTTTCACCCAGTCTAGTTTTGAAGAGACACTAGCTGGTTAATTTAGGTCCTAGGATGAGGTTTTATAAAAAGGTTTAAATAAAATAACAATGAGACATTGCATTTCTAGAGCACCTTCCATTTAAGGCTCCAATCCCATGGAACTTCCATGAACACATTCTGATTTCTCAACACTCCTGTAAGGCAGGTAAATATCATCTTTATCGTACAGATTGGTGGGGGAAACAAGCACAGAGCCACTAAGTTATTTGACCAAAATAAGACACCAAGTCAGTGGTGGAGCTGGATTAAAAACATAGCTGTCTTTGCTCTAGTGTTTTGACCATAAAAATAATGGAAATTTTGCCTCAAAACTTTTGTTTTAAAAAAAAATCCTCGGAAAGCAGTGTTTTGTTTGGATATAAATAATGCTTTGCTGTGTTTGCAACCCAAACAGTGCAGCATTGTGCAAGGGGCAGAAAAAGAACAAAAGTGAAACTGACTATTCAGTTTTATTGTTCTGGCTGAGAGAAATGAGCAAGCATTCAAACAAATAGCATCAATGGTAGAAAGTCAACTAGATTTTTAAAATTATTTCACTGGTCATAAATCTTCGGTGGTATTAGTATTTTAGAGAGGAAGTTCAAGTCTAGACTAATAGGATTGAGGCTCTGTGGGAGTTTTGACTGAGATAGAACTGAAGGATTTAGACCATGATTTTTAGTGTTGTTTTAAATAACCCAAGCGATGGGGCTCAAATGATCTCCTTTGGGAAATGACTGCACAGTCTAATAATTCTTACGGTTAGGCTGAATACCAGGAATTTTTTCTTAAGCTGGACTGCGATTAACTTCACTCCAGTACTACAAGTAATATCCACATCAACATATTGGCAGCTCCGCTAGAGTTAAGGCTGAAAGTCACTTACTGTTTAAAAGACGGATTCTGAGTGCTCTAAAAGCCACATGCTGACTCAGGTTGTCTTGAAATTTGCTACGCTCATGGGGGTGCAGGGTAGGGACAGTGGTCCAAATTTGGAGTCCTATCAAAGCAACTTTATCCTCTGATTCACAAAGGTCTCCATGTGGACTCTGGGTTGGCGTTCGGCTACACACTCTGGTTTAATGGTTGTCCTGGATAATTCTAGTTACAACTCTAGACCCCTCATACAGCGAGTATCTTCCAATCATACCCAAACCATTCGAAGTGCAATTGAACTATACGCACAGTGAGACAGTTAGTGTCTATATAGAGAGCAGAGTGAGGGACAGTTTTGAAGAACTTTGAATTTACAACATTCCATTCTCTTTAGGGTTGATTATATCCAGATGGTCCATATTGCAACCTATGTTTAGAAGTGAACTAATATCCCAGGGCTAAGAGTGAATTCCTCTAATCCCCAGATGTCTTGCTCAAGCAGTCAGTAGTTTCAGAACGGTTCTTTATACATCTTGAGATTTCTTATTTTTGCATAAGAACAGCAATACTGGGTCAGACCAATGGTCTGTCTACCCCCATATCCTGTCTTCTGACAGTGGCCAGTGCCAGGTGCTTCAGAGGGAATGAACAAAACAGGGGAATTATTGAGTGAGCCATCCCCTGTCGTTCACTCCCAACTTCTGGCAGTCAGAGATATAGGGATACCCAGAGCATTGGGTTTTATACCTAACCATCTTAGCTAATAGCCATTGATGGACCCATCCTCCATGAACTTATCTAATTCTTTTTTGAACCCCCTTATAGTTTTGGCCTTCACAACATCCCCTGGCAATGAGTTCCACAGGTTGGCAACGCATTGTGTGAAGAAATACTTCCTTTCGTTTGTTTTAAACCTGCTGCCTATTAATTTCATTGGGTGACTCCTGGTTCTTGTGTTATGTGAAGGGGTAAATCACACATCCTTATTCACTTTCTCCACCCCACTCATGATTTTATAGACCTCTATCCTATACTCCCTTAGTCATCTCTTTTCCAACCTAAGCAGTCCCCGTCTTTTTACTCTCTCCTCATATGGAAACGGTTCCATACCACTAATCGTTTGTGTTGCCCTTCTCTCTACCTTTTCCAATTCTAACAAAAAAAAATTGAGATGGCGTGACCAGAACTGCACGCAGTATTCAAGGTGTGGGTGTACCATGGATTTATATGGTGGCATTATGATATTTACGGCCTTATTATCTATCCCTTTCCTAATGGTTCCTAATATTCTGTTAGCTTTTTGATTGCTGCTGCACATTGAGCGGATGTTTTCAGAGAACTATCCACAGAACTATCCTCTGTTTGTTAGAGGGTGGAGATGGATGGCAGGAGAGAGTTCATTACCTGTTAGGTTCACTCCCTCTGGGGCACCTAGCATTGGCCACTATCGGTAGACAGGATACTGGGCTAGATGGACCTTTGGTCTGACCCAGTATGGCCGTTCTTATGTTCTTATGTTCACAGCAACGTCAAGATCTCTTTCTTGAATGCTAACAGCTAAAGATCCCATCATTTTATATGTATAGTTGGGATTATGTTTTCAAATGTGCATTACTTTGAATTTATCAGTAGTGAATTTAATCTGCCATTTTGTTGCCCAGTCACCCAGTTTTGTGAGATCCCTTTGTAACTCTTTGCACCATGGGGCCAGCAGCCCGGAGCCCCTGGACTTCCAAGAGCTAAGCAGATCAAAGCAAGCCTATCTATCACACTGAGGAGATTTAAACTTCAAGACTCCTTATAAGAAATGGAAAGGGAGGTGGATATTTTTTGCTGTTTTTAAAATGAAATAGGCAGCTAGTATAGTTTTTAAAATTATGATGAAGAACAAGTTTAAGCTTTGTTGTAACGTGCATTGTTTGCCTGGACTGCTCAAGACCTGAATGCTTGTGTAGGAGAAACTCTTTAAGTTGGCTTCTTAAATACCTTCATGCTGGTTTCACATCTGATACTCCTTGATGAAACATAGCAGCCTTGTCTTATCACAGGCTTATTCAAAGTGATACAAGCTACGAAAGTGAGATCTTGGAAGAGTGTTGCCGTTTTCATAATGTAATAAAAATACTGTAATGATTAATAATAATAAATAGTGTGTAATAAGCATGGCATCAAAACAAATTTTATATTTCCAAGATCACTGTTTTTATAATTTATACTCAGGTAAAGGAGAAAATCCCTGGAAATATTCATTTGTAGGAGGGGGTTCGCGAGATTTGACATTTTAGTGAAATGGGTTCATAGGTTGTTAAAGTTTGGGAACCACTGGCCTAACTAAAGCTAGAAAGAAGTTTTTTGGAGGCATCGCAGCAGGGGCAGAATTATCAGAAGATCCAACTGTTTTTACTCTTGTTGTATTACTGACTCGGCTCTTCTTGTGCATTAATATTAGGTACATTTTGAAAGCCTGCCAGGAGACAATGGCTGTTTGCGGGTTGTGTCTTTTTCTTTTAAAATGTTAATGGGAGGAGAGTGCTCAGAAAAATTGCCAGCCAGGGAGTGAAATCTTCAGAAGAAGTGTAGCATAGACAGCAACAGTTATCCCCTGTTAATGTGCTTCACATGACCTCCAGTTACTGAGTACAATACAGGGGTAAGTAGGTGGAATGCAATGTCCGATGCTGCACAGGAAGTCAGAATAAATTACCTAATGGTCCTCTGTGGCCTGACACTCTGTTAATCTAACCATGGGAAGGGAATTCCTTCTCCCTGCTCCTTCAGTCCTCAGCCTCTCTGCTGTGGTTACCATCTAAAGGTTGTTCTATGTGCAATGAGTTTGGCAATTCTCAGTCTAGGTCCAAGTGGACAAGTATCTATGCGACAAGAAAACACCCCCCACACTTGGAATGTTTTTGGTCTGTGTCAGCAAAGAGGACAAATGGGCCACAGAGAATGAATTACCTTCTGCCCCTTACAGCTAGCTAGTTCTCTCCAGGACAGGGCTGGGATATATTGGCAGGGCAGTCTGGTGAAGTTTGGGCTGCTGCTGCCAGCTCTGTGTCTGTTCTGGGGGGTCAATAGAAGCCTTTGTTCTTCCAGACTGCCACTCTGACACCTTCAAGGCCAAAACAGCTTTTAAAGAACCAGACGCTGGCCTGCACAGCTGCTCCCCACCTGGATGTGGTGTAAGGGAGGCCCTGTATCTGGATTGACTACGGAATCAGACTCCAAAACATTCCATCTTCTGATATTGGTCTGTGGCTAGAATAACTGAGATAAATCTGAGTGCAGCATTCTGTGCGCGTTAGTCACTGGCCCCTGGAGCCAACTTGCACATTGTCTAGGACAGCGGCCTTCAGATAGGGAACTTCCACATCTTCTATCTTGATCTGAGTGCTTTCAAGGATGTTGGTGGGTGGTTCTGTTTTGTTTTGGGGGGGTTTCTCCATTCGTTACATACTTTAGCAAAACGGTAACAGCCCCTCTCGCTTAGATCCCTCGAGCATGGTGTGCAGCTGTTGGGGGGAGGAGGGGGGATTGAGGAATCCACAGAACAGCTGGATCGTTGTCATGAGTTCTGGGCTCTGTCCCATGTCTTCCTCAGCCCTCCTGTGTGATCTTGGACCAATCGCTGAGGCCCCAAAGTCACTGGCCTGATGCTCAGAAGTGCTGAGCTGATTTTGAGGAGTGTTTCCTGAATCTGGACAGTTTGCAGGGTCAGGGACCCCAGAATGCCAGTAACATAAACCCTTCCCACAAACGGTGGGAGCAGGGACTGCCAGCTCAGCTCTTAATGAACCCAGGCTCCTAGGAGAAACCACCTACAAACCAGCCAATGAGGACTGCTCGGGGGGAGCCCGCGTAGGGGGATCATACATCCCCTTTTTTAAGCCCTGTCCTAATGTTTTTTGGCAAAACTAAGCATTTGTCCTGTTTGCTTTTGCCAACTTGATCAGCGCATAGATTTGCGCATTTTATTGGGCAAGGCTTGGACCAGCCCCGTGCAGAAGGGGGCCTCAAGCTAGCCCCATGCGGTGTCCCGTTTTCCCGTGGGGAAATATTGTCACCCTAATTCCATGGCATAACCAGCCAGGGGACCTGTGGAATTGCTCTGTGTTGTGCCCTCTCGTCCCTAGCGGAACGGATTCGGGGGAAACTTGCATAGCAGCATTCTTGTAGCTATAGGGTGGGGGCAGGAGGAGATGCTGGGAGGGAAAACTGACAGAGAAGAGAAAGCACCCTGCTTTCAAGACTTATTTGTAACACCCGCAATCCCAGCATGCTTCACACCCCTGAAGGGAGCCAAACCCTGAGCTCCTGGCTGAGATTTCATTCAGACCTTAGTCAAATGAAGCTCCCACTGACTTCACTTCTTGGGAGTTTCAGCAGGACGGAGCAGGTGAGACCTGGGGATGTGGCCCAAGGCGATTAAGGGAATAATAATGAGTCACCTTGCAGCAGCTGATATCTGGGCTGTAACTGAATGGACAGCTACAACAACACTGCAAACTTCCTGTCTGAGTCAGTGGTGGGAGAGAGATAACGGGGCTCTGAGCCATAATGCTGATAAGCTCTGGGACTGTGAAGGGAAACAAATGTAGGTTCAACTGTCTGTTTGTTGCTATTCTCCACCCACCTGATCATGCCCTTCCTGATAGGCAGTGCTATGAAACTTAGTGCAGCACGTGGACTGCTCTGCATGGTCTAAAGCCATTGACTTACCCATGAGTGATGTGTCATCTGTAATTCAGTCAGCTCATCACTTACAGCAAGTGCTTTTTCTAGCCATTACCCTCTGCCTGATCCTTCCCCTGCTCCACACGGCACCCCATCCACACCCAGCACAGCGCTCACTCCCTTCTTGCACCATGCCATCACTAACCTGCCTGACCCAACTCTTGTTCATAGCACTGGGCGTTGCATCAAGCCCTAGATGTGTATAGACTTGAACAAGACATTTGCTGGACAAGTGCTGCTTGCACAGTGTTACTCAGGGAGGTTTCCCTGCATCATATGCAGCCTGTGCACCACCAGAGTCCGATCAGGGCCAAGTGAAAAGAGTACCAGGATGAAGCACAGTAAAGAATCAGTTGTCTGCACTTCCTATGTCCATCTCTTTCTCTCATATTCAGAGCAGCAGAACTGATGCTGTAACTCTATCCAGGGCTTACATCCTCATACAGTATTTCCCGGAGCCCCCACCCACACTCTGCATTCGGGGCTTCCGCTGCAGGGCACCAGGGCTTGGGGCTTCAGCCCGGCAAGTTTGAAAATATTTACTGGAGTTCCGCTCTGGACAGCTCCAGCTGAATTTAAGCCCTGACTCTATCCTTCCGCCCAAAGCCCGAGCCTTTATCCCTTGAGCTATAACAGGGGTAGGCAACCTATGGCACGCGTGCCAAAGGCGGCACGTGAGCTGATTTTCAGTGGCACTCACACTGCCCGGGTTCTGGCCAAACATTTTTAAAACCTTATTTACTTTACATACAACAATAGTTTCGTTATATATTATAGATTTATTGAAAGAGACCTTCTAAAAACGTTAAACTGTATTACTGGCACGCAAAACCTTAAATTAGAGTGAATATATGAAGACTCGACACACCACTTCTGAAAGGTTGCCGACCCCTGAGCTATAACAATCACTCTAGAGAGCTGTGAGCAGTATCAGGTCTGTTATCCTAGAAGGCATCCTCACTCACTCATTCACACACGGTGCTCACATGAGAGCACATGGCTCCAGCTTGCACCAACTTATTTTGACTCTTGTTAATTTTTGTCCCTACGCTCTTCTCTTCCCTAGCGCTCTGTTCTCGGTCCTCTATCGCGCTCCGCTCTGCCCACTCCAGAGGGAGCATGTTCCGGCTGACGGGACTGGAGTCCAGAGACTTTGTTAGTTTCACTTTTTCTTTTCCTCCTGCTGGCTCGTGCAGTAGTGCAGCAAAATAGAAAAGAAAGTATGTCATGACAGAAGAGATGCACTGTCCTACCTGACTCTCCTGTTGGTATCAGAGGGTGGGAAGGGAAAGTTTTAAAGACCATCTTTTTGGGGGTGGAAGAGCCATCACTAATATTTGGAGTGCAGAAGTGACGAGCTGATAACTGTTTGCTAGTGGTTATGTTCCTAATGGGATTCCATCGTTTGGGGAGAGTACAAGGAGTGTACAATCCAGATGAGACATGTAAAGACAAATGACAGGAAGGAGCAAAGGCCAATGTTGCCCATCCCTGCTAAATTACAGGAAGTTGACTCTGTGTAATCATAGAATCATAGAATATCAGAGTTGGAAGGGACCTCAGGAGGTCATCTAGTCCAACCCTCTACTCAAATGTACCCGTTTGATCTGACCAGGCGATCCCTGCTCTGACAGAAGACAGAAAACCCAAAAAAGTTCCTGCCAATAGCACTTAGAGGAAAATTCCTTCCCATGCCCAGATTTGGCAATCAGGTCCACCCTGCAGGTGAGTGCAGTCCTGCAACGTGCAAGTCTCACTGAACTCAATGGAGCTGGGGTTTGCTCAGTGCTTTGCAGGATCAGGTGCCAGGGGAGCAACAATCCCTGTGGCCAAGTGTCTGACTCTGCTTATTCCCTGAGATTTTTTTCCCCATTGAATCCTGTTTAAACTCTGCAATTCTCTATGAGCTTGTGCCATGGCTAAGAGCACACAGCCTGCAATTGGAAAGGAAGAATTTGCTGCATTTTTCTTATCCACCCATAAACAATACCTGTTCCACTTGTTAAGCTAGATGTGACACAATACAACATCACCCTGAAATTCCTTGGCCCTGTGTGCGGGGTATGATGCATAGATTCTGCATTTCTGCAACTATTTATAAAATGTTCCCAGTCCACCATGGCTGTAGGTGCACATGACATCTGGTTGAAAAAACAGCCCATCTTTTGCCTCTTCCAAGGAGCTAGAATAGCTGAGGACTTTCCCCTAAAACAAATAAGCAAATGCTGGAGAATAGGGCTTTAAACAGTTGAGACCAGCAAAGGAGGCAAATTCCACAAGGGAGAGCTGTTCCTTGAGCCAACAGCTCCCACATGGTTAATTACAGAGACTGTGACAGATATGGCAATTTCCTGCCATATCCTTAGGAGACCTTATTGAATTAAGCTTAAGTATCTTTGGTGTCCATCATATTAAATGAATTGTTAATATATTATTGCAGGCCAGGAGCATATGGAACCTCTCCAGGGGGAGATGTGAGACGTAGGAATTCCCCGGACTATACTGAACAATGTGCCAGGCAAGAATGGACTTTTGGAACAAGAAGTCTTAAGTAGTTTTCCTGGGTAATATCTAGGGGAAGGTGAATGAAAATTCCCCACCTCAAGTTATGCAAAAACCCAGCCTTTTCAAGCCAGGCCCTGAGGAGTGGGCCTTTGTCTGCTGATCCCCTGTTACATGGGCCCAAGATCAAAAGCCCAAGCAGTATAAAGGAAAGACTGAACAGTTCATGGTGGTTCTGGTTCTGAATCTGAGACAGTTCTGAACTTTTAACCATGGGAAAACCTAGTTGCAGACTGGTCTGATGACAGTTTGAAGGACTGACACCTACCAGAGCCTGAGGTTGGAGGTGGGGTGCGCTCTGGTAACATGCGTGAGGGTTCTTTGACTGCTTTTAGTATATTTTCTCTGTACTGCTTTCCCTTTAAGAATAAATGTGCTTGCTTAGAAAGAGCTGCTTGGTAACGGACAACTCTAGGACGGGTAAAGTGGGGCAGCAACTAGGCTGAAGCCAGAGTGGGTAGGTGGCGCTGTGGTAAGACTCCAAGGAGAGTGCTGTTCAGTAATCCAGGCCTGAGGTGACAGTGCTATGAATTAGTAGTGTGATACAGTGTGGGTCTAGACAGACACCAAGAGGAAAAACCGCTCTTGGCCATCCAGGACAACTGGGATTCCAGGAATAGCTGGAGACACAAGAGCACACACACGAACGGAAAACTTCTTGGACAAAGGCTGGGGAACTCAACGACAGGGACGGGGATACCCTCAAGATTCCCACCAACAGCTGCTCCTCCAGCTCCATCCACCCACTAGCAACATCTCTGTTGGGTCTGGACTGAGCCTCAGCCAGCAAACTCTCACCTAAATCCTAATCTCTGCCAAACCCTGGGAAAGCACCAGCTGGGTATGATGAAAGCACAACCGGGCTGTGTGTCATCTGCACAGTAATAATGCTGCAGCTCTGATCTCACCGTGAGCCATTGTCCCACTCCACCCCCTGAGCCCTGTCAAAGAGGGAAGCGTGGAACCATCAAGGGACTCCGCCTACCCCAGCGAGGGACGGCAGGAAGGTTAGCAAAGCCGCACAGGAAGTGGCATCAGAGGCTGCTGTGGACAGCTCTGGAGGATCAAGATCAGAACATGCTCCCTCAAAGCCAGCAGAGAAATGCAAGGACTCCCAAACTGCCTTTCCACCATGGCTTAATAACCTTCTTCTAAAAAGGCAAGATTAGAGACAGAGCAAGGACTGGTGAGAGCCAGTGACACGACTTCCTGAGAGCAAGGATGATCCACGAGCACTACTTTGGAGACCTAGATTCAAGCTTCTGCCCTGCCACAGGCTTCCTGTGTGACTGTGGGCAAGTCACTTACTCTCTGTGCCGCAGTTTCCCATCAGTGTTGTGCGGTAAATACACTAAAAATTGTGAGGTGCTGAGCTAGTCTGGTAATAGGGGCCATGTACGTACCTTAGACAGTAAGGGCCTAATGACTGCCATTTGAGCAATTGGGGGTCACAGCATGTTAAAGGGCCCCAGGATGACTTTCAAGGAGGCCCAACGCTATCACGTTCAGAATGGTTCCAAATCCAAACCTGGATTAGGATCAGAATTTTGCAACTGGTTTTATTTTTTCCCCCCGTGTTGCCCATGGTGTGATAAATGCTTCCCACACAAAACAGCTCCATCTTTAAAATGGGTCGGATCTGAACTTTGGAACTTCTGAAACCCTGATCGGAACTGAGGAGCATTTCCCTATCTCTAGGCACAAGAAGGGCAACAAGGAGTGTGAGGAGTGTGTGGCACCATAGCTGATGGAGGAAGTACCCATCAGAGATATCAGTACAATGCGGTTTTTATCTCCCTTTTCACGTCGACATGTTTGCCCGCTTGTAAAGTTTGGACAAAGGTTGGATTACCTTTTGCAGAATTGGCATGAGGCGCTTACCCCTGCAACGCTGGCTGTTTGCTTTGTGTGGTTTATAAGAACATAAGAATGGCCCTACTGGGTCAGACCAAAGGTCCATCGAGCCCAGTATCCTGTCTTCCGACAGTGGCCAATGCCAGGTGCCCCAGAGGGAATGAACAGAGCAGGTAATCATCCAGTGATGACCCTGTTGCCCATTCCCAGCTTCTGGCAAACAGAGGCAAGGGACACTTTTTCTGAGTCCAGACCCTCTTAGTCCATTCACACCTGGCACTGCCACTGAATCCATTCCTGAGTGACGATTATCTGCGGGGAGAGAACTTCCACCTCTAACATCAATTAACGACGGAACCCTGCTCTAGGCAAAAGAGGAAGAGATGTACCACGTTCTCCTTGCTATGTGCCATGGCAATATTCATAGCGCTCAAAAAGGGTTCAGGGAGTCTCACACAGAAGAAGCTTTGTGTCATGGCTCAACACAGTACTGGGATCAGGAGACCTGACTTCTATTCCTGGCTTTGCAATAGATTTCTAGGGTGAGCTTAGGCAAGACACTCTGCCAGCCTGCACGCCAGCTTCTCCCTCTGCAAAGTAGGGATGGATACTCCCCTCTCAAGGGCATGGTGAGGTGAAGTTATCTACTGACAAGGCAGTGTCACCTAGTGGATAGAGCACTGCACTGTGACTCAGGAAACATGGATTCTATTCCTGACTCTGTCGCTGTTGGATGACCTTGGGCAAGTCACTTCCCCTCTCTGCTTCAGTTTCCCCATTTGTAAATGGGGGCTAATGATACTGACCTCCTTTTGGAAAGTACTTTGAGGTCTACTGATGAGAAGCGCTGCAGATGAGCTTGGTTTATTATTATTTGTGCAGCGCTTTGAGATCCTCGAGTAGAATGGGTTAGAGAAGTAGAGAATGATGTCCGTATGGTTCTGATTCAGCAGGTCCAAGATAGGGTTGAATGCCTTTGAATCTCTAAGTTGCTGGTCCAAACACAGACCAGGGTAGTAGTGTCTGAAAGCTGTTGTCCTCTCATAACTGTTTGGTGGCCTGTGTGAGCTGAATTTGGGTTTCAGCCCAGTTTCCAGATGACAGGTGTTTGTCGCAGACACTCACTGTGGCAGCTGGCACACTATTTAGCAGCCTCATGAGAGAGGCTGTCATTCCTGGTTTTAAGGTCTCCTCCATGGGCAGCAGGTGAACCAGCTGTTGGGGGAGGCCGGAGCACCGGGCAGCCGGCGTGGTCCTGGTCCCAGCGCCCCCGGGCCTTGCGAGCACCAGTCTATCTGCCCGCCCCAGCCTCAGCCTGTGTTACAGAAGAGCAGAAAGGGAATTGGAAGCAGGCAGGAGGGCGTCTGGGACTGGAGCACGGGCAGGGCCACGCCAGGCTGTCTGGGGAGGCTCAGCGTCCCCTGGCCTATGATACCCGTCACCCATAGTCTCCTCTAAAAGACCCCTCTCATAGCAAGCTGCATGGAAATGAATTTATCTACCTCAGAGACAAAGGGCTCCGTTAACCCTGCCAGGATTTGAACCTGAAGGAGTCTAAGGGTACGTCTACACTTACCTCCGGGTCCGGCGGCAGGCAATCAATGTTCTGGGATCGATCCCGGAAGTGCTCGCCGTCGACACCGGTACTCCAGCTCGGCGAGAGGGTTGGGGCAGTCAGGGGACAGGGGATAGGGATAGCTCAGTGGTTTGAGCATTGGCCTGCTAAACTCAGCATTGTAAGTTCAGTCCTTGAGGGGACCACTTAGGGATCTGGGGCAAAATCAGTACTTGGTCCTGCTAGTGAAGGCAGGGGGCTGGACTTGATGACCTTTCAAGGTCCCTTCCAGTTCTAGGAGATAGGATATCTCCATTTCCATTCCAAATGATTAATAAACAAATCCCATGTAAGACAAAGTGGAATTTCCGACACAGCTTTAGATCCAGTATCTACACTTACCTCCGGGTCCGGCGGCAGGCAATCAATGTTCTGGGATCGATCCCGGAAGTGCTCGCCGTCGACACCGGTACTCCAGCTCGGTGAGAGGAGTATGCGACATCGACGGGGGAGCCTCCCTGCCGCGTCTGGACCCGCGGTAAGTTCGGACTAAGGTACTTCGAATACCTTAGTCCGAAGTGGGGGGGTTAGTGTGGACCAGGCCTAAGCAACCTAAACCTGACACTTAAACCAGGAAGTTATCCACTCCATCAAGCAAGCACATTCACTCTCCCCAAGTCTGAAAGTAATCCTCTCTTCCTCTTCTTTTCAATGCCTCCCCGCATATCCAGTGTGGGCTGTTCCGCCCTTAAACTGAAGTTTGTTGCTGTGCATTTACAACCCTGCTCATCAGGGAAACCCCTAAAAGAAATCTTTAACAGATTTTTGCAGGGGAAGATAGATTTGGAGCGGGGGAGTATCTCGTGGAGCAGAGAAAGGTGATGGGAATACATACAGTGGAGGCAGGCGGGGGATGGAACAGTGAAGGAATTCATATTTTAGAAATCCTAGAAGCTCGTTTTACTTATAAGCCTGCCTTGCTGCTCCATTTATCAACCAAGATAAACACAAGCGCCACAAAGCTTCTCTGTTGAACCAGAGAGAGGATGTAGCTGACAAGCAATTCCCAAACAGCCAGGCACTCCCAAGGATATCACATAACATCCCCCTTACGTCATCCTAGGAGCAGAGCCAGACCAACTGTGTTACATTACTTCTTTTGCCTGTTGCACATGGCAACAGCCAGTGCGATGTGGCCGGGCCCATTTTGCCCCACTGGCCTTTCATCTGGAGCCCTGCTCAAAATTCCACTCACTTTATAAAGTGCACGCGGGACTATGAATATTTTGTGCTTTTGCAGCATCTATCTCAAAGCACTTTCCAAATGGGAATGGGAGCTCCCAGAAGTGAGACGGAACAAGCCTGTGAGTTCACCCAGTCTCTCTCCCTGCTCATGCAGAATTGTTCCCTTTCCTGAGACTCAGTTTACACGTCCCCATTATTACTGATTTGTAGTAGCACCTAGGAGCCCCAGTCGTGACCAGGACCCCATTGTGCTAGGTGCTGCACAAACACAGACCAAAAAAACCCCAGTCCCTGCCTTTCTTAAATTCATTATATTAGTCCCAGTATTCTGTGTCACCCCAGTTCCTCTCCCTCCTTGGAATGGCCATCACCATTGTACAGAATAGGAAACTGAGGACCACTGAGTAGCCAAAGGGCATAGAAATCTGTAGCAGAAGTGGGAACAAACCTGTCTCCTCATCCTTTGCCTTAGCACCAAGTCTGACCTGCCCCTTCCTGATTTGTGTATGTACACCCAGTATCTTACCCTCTATGGGTGAATTTCTGGCCCCCGGGTACATCATGCAATTCTGCTTGACTTCAGTTGGATGCACATATCTGTGGACAAAACTGGATCTTTCCTAAAACAATAATAGTTCCCACATTATCTTGCACTTACAGAGAACTTTTTATTGCAAAGGACGCCAGCGCTCTCTACAAGCTTCACAGATGGGAATCACTGGGCAGGAATGCAGCATCTGTTTAACATCATGCAACACTTCACTATAGTGTGGGACAAGCAGTGGGGAGGAAACAGCGTATACAGCTGAAACTGTAAGTGGTATTTCAGGAGCAGTAGGCAAGAAACAATTCCCCACACTGGGCTTTGGCCAGAACATTTTGGTCAATGACACTATTCCCAGGGGATCTTTAGTAAGCACATAGTCAGGGCCTTGGTTGTACATCTCATCCAAAATAGAATCCCCAATTTACCAACCCTCTGCGAAGGTATCGAGGTCACTGGCCGCTCTGAGGAGGGAGTCAACATGGTTATTTCCTACAGACCTCTGAGTCTTCCATCCGATCCAAGTACTGACCAGACAGAAGACAGTTTAGTTCCTGAGGTGCCTCGTCCCTACCTGGGAGAGGCTGTCTCTGTAGGGGCAGCAGAAAGGATTAACCCCTCAGACCAGTTACATCCTGGATATTTTCCCTGAACCTGCCAGCAATGGTTAGGGGTTCTGTGATGTGGACACATGTCCCCAGTGGACATCTTGAGAATGCTAGATCCTTTTACAGAAGAGGCCCCTAAACAGTTCTCAGATGGTAACACCGTCCAGTCACTGCCACGTGAGTGTAGCTTCAAAGGGACCAGCCAGAACTAACAGGTGCTGGGGTCCCCGATAAGGAATCTACGCCCTGCAAACGGACACAACTATCCTATAAACCGCACAAACACACGGGATCTGAAAGTTGATTTCTGGACCTGGGTGTTTGGGACACACACATGCCCCTGAACAAGCTAATCCCCCTAGAGATACTGTTCCATTTGCAGCCCTCTCTTTATGGATTTTGATTTCTATCCACTTTGCTCAAGTTGAGCTATCTAGCCAGATCACATCCACTCTAGGCTTAGACTTTTCCATAGTCCTTTGGGACCCCTGAAGTCCTGTAGCTATAACATCCACTTGCAAAACTGCAAGTTGATTATAGCGATGTACTTAAGGGCTCTCGCCTGAGAGGTAAAGTAAGTCGGTACTAGCTGAGGATAATCAGAAGCTTGTTGGATTGGTCCCTTCCTTCAACATGATCTGCAAAAGGAGATAGATACAGGATTACAAAGGCAAATATTTGCGGGGGGGAAGGGCAAGGGAGGATTGCATCAAGCTGTGAACTCCTTGCTGACACCTGGAACAAAGATGTATCTGTTGTGCCCCATGGCCTTGGTCTTAGGGATTTAAAACGCATGTGTTTATGTTTTGGTTTCCTTGGGTTAGGCTGAGTACATGGCATGGTGGTTTCTTTCTGAGCTGTGACTGGAGCAGAGTTAACCCTTTGTTAAACATCACCCCATCCTTCCATGCAATCACCTTAAACACTCATTAATCCCCAACACCCTTGTCACCATTTACAGAAGGGGAAGCTGAGGCACAGAGCAGGTTAAGTGACCTGCCATAAGGTGAGTCACTGCAGAGCCAATAATAGAACCCAGGACTCATGACTCAAACTCTTCTGCTCTGGCCACCAGCCATGGTTCCCTCCTTCATCCCTTTGCGGTTAACCCCTTCCGTCCACAGTCAGACAGCGTGTGTGTTGGAGGCAGAAGCAGAACGTTCTGTGTTCCCTGCACTCCTGTGTTTGGAGAGCTAAGTGTGTATATGGCTTAAATGAAAACAGACCCAGGGAGAGAGAGTCATTTCCTCAGGAGGAGGGTTTAAAAAAAACTAATAAGAGCAGGCGGGGGAGCCACAGCTGTGGGACTGTAGCAGTCCAAAACATGCAGTCCTGGAAACCGGGGAGAAATAGTTTGGGCTTGACTAATTAGGCCAAGATTTAAAAACTAGGAAGGCCAAAGGAGGCTCCTGAGTCCATATTTAGACATGTAAATAAGTGGCCTGATTTGCAAAAAGCGCTGAGCTCCTAGCAGCATCCCCTGCCAACCTGAGCCTTTGCAAGCAATTTCAATACTGGTTAGCAGGAGGAGTGTCTGTCCTCCAGCATTTCACGTGCCATCACATCCTATCACTTCTAAGCACGACGAGGCAATACAGCATGAAAAATGTGGCACACGGTGACCCCAAGCTACAATCTTAGGCATTAGAGAGGGGTGAGAGGGTCCGTCTCCCTGCTAGGGCTGGCTTCAAACAGGTGACTGAGCCACAAAGCTGCCCTGCTCCCAGCATGAACCATGCCAAGCTCCCCACAAGATGGCAGTGACATGATCAGAAGCCACAATGATGGGCACAGCACAAGGCCCTCACTAGATGGATAAATAACAACAGAGTTCGAGAATCGGTAGGGATTTGAACAGCCCTAGATAAACAGTGGGAGGAGAGGAAGACAATGGACAATAACTGACTCCTAAACACAATGCTCCCAAAATACTGGCCAGATTGTTTTCACACACACACATACTATCAGTTTTTTTAAATAATCAATAAGTCAAATGGTCTGGTGGAGACAAGGTGGGTGGGTGAGGTCCTCTCTTTTATTGGACCAACTTCAGTTGGTGAGAGAGACAAGCTTTCAAGCTACACAGATCTCGTCTTCAGGTCTGGGAAACTAACTCAAAGTGTCATTGTTAAATATAAGGTTTGAACAGATTATTTCTAGGGACCATTGAAGGTGAAGTGGCCTGTTAACACCCCTCCATTCATAGGGAGGAAAGGGGGGGCAGCTGCAGTTGGGGGGGTTAAGTGGGTTACAAATTGTTGTAATAAGCCATAAATCCTGCATCTCTATTCAGTCCATGATTTTTAGTGTCTAGCAAAGTTATGAATTTAAACCCCCAGACTTGTCTTTTGAAAGAGTGGTGCAGTTTCCTTTGAGCATGAGGACTGAGAGGTCAGATACAGACTGATCGCTTTATGAAAAGTGTTCACCCACAGATGATATGCTGGGTTTTGTCTTTTATCATTTTCCTGTGTGAGTTCATTCGAGAGCGTAGTGCTCGTCTGGTTTCACACTTAGTGCACTGGTTGAGGCGCACCGCATGTTGTGATAAGTATGTGTAGGATCCATGGATCTTGAAAGGTATGTTGGGCAGGCAGTGTTGATCATTGTAGCCGTGGAGATATGTCTACAGGTTTTGCATCTGTTGTTCTGGCAGGGTCTGGTGCCGCTTTGAGGTGGTGTGTCCTGGCCTCAGGGCCGCCCAGAGGATTCAGGGAGCCTGGGGCAAAGCGGGGGAGCTTGTACTCACCGGGTGGCACTACAAGTCTGCGGCGGCGGCATTTCGGCAGCAGGGGGCCCTTCAGTCACTCCGCGTCTTCGGCAGCACTGAAGGACCCGCCACCGAAATGCCGCTGAAGACCCGAAGCGACTGAAGGGCTCCCCACCGCCGAAATGCCACCAAAGACCCGGACCGCTGCCAGGTGAGGAAAGGGATTCTCGGCCAGGGCTCACGGGGCCCCTGCAGGGCAGGAGGCCTGGGGCAAATTGCGCCACTTACCCCCACCTCCCCGGGCGGCCCTGCCTGGCCTGTGGGGAGCTTGTGTCTGCTAATGAAGTTGGGGAGTTGTTTGAAGGCCAGAAGAGGGGGTTCAGGAAAGATTTCTTTCAGGATGGGGTCCCCATCGAGTATGGATTGTAGTTGTTTGATGATACTCCATATGGGTTCCAGTGTGGGGTGGTAGGTTGTGCGGTCGTAGGTAGCTGGTTTGGTAGCATTTTGTTGGTTGTTTTACATGTTCTTTTTTACCTCCACTTGTTATTTTGGTGTCACTGTGTCCAAGTAACAAACTAAAGGCCTGTTTGTGCAGTCCTTATTGTCCTCGGAGTGCTGTGCAAGCAAATGGTATGAATACACTGAAGTGCCTACAACAAACACTGGCACCCCAGCGCCTGCCTGCTGTGATCCTGTTGGCTCTTGCCTGCTAAGCCAGGACCATGCGTACTCCGTATCAGGACAGGAGTCCTCCAAGGAGCAGACAAGGTGCTGCAGCAAGTGTTGGGGATGCTGTCGGTAGCGCTCTTCCGGAGCCATAACTCAGCATTTAACCACCCGGGGTGAGCAAGCATATTTGCACCCCCTAAAGGTGACTTGTGGGGCGGGGGCACATGCAGTCATGTGTCCCCCCAGATTTCTGCTTTCCATTTAGTACAATGCTTTTCAAACTGTAGGGCACGCCTTTCCAAGGGGGACACATCCCACACTTTGAAAACCATTGCCTCCTGCCAGGAGCCGGCAGCTCAGAAGCTGTTGGGAGACGCTTGGACCCCTGGCTCTCCGCACCGTGGGAGTCGGGGTGCTGGCTGGCTGCCTGGCAGCCCTCCTGGCCCTGCTTCCCAAGCCGGGCCACCTCTGCACGGCCGAGTGCTCCACAGGCAGGGTGGGCGGCACAGCTCCAAGCTGCGCCCCTGACACGCTCTTGTCTTTGTCCCGAAGGAGCCTGGTGCTGGCCAGTGACACCCCCTGGAGCCGGCCCCTGCCTACAGAACCCATGATGCTCCCCTGATGCTCCCTGCAGTACTCATCCCCCTTGGTCCCCTGCCTCTCAGCTGCCCGGTCACACCCCGCTCGCTGCCCAGGGACCTGCCATTGCAGCTGAGTCACTCTCCCCACACTCCCTGTCTGCAGAGCGGAACCGTCCCTTGCTTCCATTGGCTTCCCTGTCCCAGGCCACGGCTGCCGGGCTCACGGTCACACAGCCCGAGCTTGGCCGTGGGGCCCAACCCAGCTGCCGGGGGCAGGCAGCTGTTGCTGGCAGGGCGGACTCGCTCCCACTAGCTCTGGAACCCGAGGCCGTGAGAACGGAGCGACCCCTAGGGTTACCACATTTCAAGTTCCAAATAGAGGACACTGCCAGGGGAGGGTACAGTTGGGGGGCTGCTGGAGGGGGTGTCTCTCTACTGGGAGGGGGTATTGGAGGGTGTCGGAGTGGATATTTGGGGGGTGCTGGAAGGGGCTGTGTGTACTGGGAGGGATATTGTGGGCCACTGGAGAAGGTATTGAGGGGTGCTGGAGGGAGTATCTGTGGCAGGGGTACCCACTGCAGGTGGGGGGCAGTGTCGCGCTCCCTGTTGCGGTAGCAGGGTGGCTGGCGCAGGCCTGGGACGCAGCACCAGCCCATCAGTCAGCACCTCCACGTGGGCCTCTCCCTCTCCCCAGGGTGGGGAGCTGGTGGCACTCAGTACCCTGCCCGCCTGCTGCCGCCATCGCATTCCTAGCGGTGCAGGGAGAGCCTGCTCCGGCTGGGGTCACTGGGCCCGCTATCCTGTGGGGAGGGGGATGCTGAGCACCCGGGGCTCCAGCCGATGCTGCTGGGCCTGATCCTAGGGAGGGACGACTGACGCTGCTGCGCCCGATCCTGCTCCACCCATTTTTTCCGCCCCTACCAGCTTTGTGCACTGGGAGGCTGCCCCGCTCACCCCCCCCCCCTCCAGTTACTGCCCTGCGCTCTTCCCACTGGGTTAAAGCTGAGTGCCCCAGCTTGGCATTAGAAGGCACTGTGCATGGGGTGGGTGAGGAGAAGAAATGAGAATTACTGGTTTCCCAAGGCTTAATTCCTCAATGTTTGTAAAACTCTTTGAGCATCTCCCACGCAAGGCACCACAGAAGCGCACAGTCCTTAAGACACTGCCATAAGCCTAATAGACTGGTTGTCATTAAAAGGTCACCTTTTGCCACCAGGGACCAGATTGGTATCCGAGATGCTGCGGTTTCCTCCTTCTACAGTGAACCCTCACACGTGTGTGCTCCTGTGACGGGGTCTCTCAGGCTTTCTCTGGAGACAGCAGCACCCAGGCACTCCCTGCCCAAGGAAAATCCACTCGGATTGGGCAACCAACGAGACAGTCCTCCAGAGGCCTAGATGTGCCAGGAGCAAATATTGACCAATCAGGAACCACCGGGCCCATTAAGAAGCCTTGCCTGTTTTGGCTCAGGGGTAGAGGTGCGTGAGATTGGGATGGGAAGGAGCCCTTCAGTGCTGACCCAGGCCAAGGCCTGGCCTTAAGTGCCGAAACGAAGTGCTTGTTTAAACGTGCAGACAGCCGACTCCAGAGTTGCTATTTTTGTTTAGAGACTGATGCCAAGTTTATGGCTACCCAGCCTCAAGCAGGTGGCCAAACGCTGCAGACTCAGGGAGGGGACCGGATGCTGTACTGCTTGTGTCCCTGAAGGGGGCACTGCAGAGCAGCCCTGCCTGCCGCAGCCCCGTCTCATCACTAGACCTCCCTTGGAAGAACAGTGCCTTGTAGTAGTGGTGCATATCAGCTCCAGCCTCCTCACTCCCCACCCCAACTTCAAACAGCAGGGCTGATCAAAGCTCCCAGGGCGAGAGCCTCACAGCCTTTACCAAGACACCAACAAACCGACCTGTCTTAGGTGCTTACATGGCCTAGGGGCGCCATTCACACACACAGAACAAAATCAAACAAACCACCAACAGAGGGACCAAATGAACCACTCCCCAAGTCCTGCTACCTCCATGCACGGAGTCCACAGCAATTCCCTCTGAAGTTCTCCCGTTAGCTGACTCTGTTCGGGGCTCTCCAGTTCACCAAGCAAGTGACTTTTTATACTAAAAAGATCAATGTGAGGAGGATTACAACAATAATTTCAGCCCTCGGGGTGCACAAAAAAAGTTAGAACCACCAAGTGATTTTGTAAAGATGTGGCTTTTTAATGGGCTCTATCTCAGGAACCCCTTAGTCAAATGACCCCAAATTTGGACCACTATCCTTACTCTGCACCTCTAATGGCGAGCAGCAAATTTCAGGACCCTGTGACTCACCAGATGCGTTTTAGAGCACTTAGAATAAGCATCTTTTAATCAGTAAGTGACTCTCAACCTGCATTCTAGCAGAGCTGCGGCTCCGCTCTAATGTATTATCCTGACGTTTCCTCCCCTTTGAAAACTCTGCATCACCACTTGTGTTTTCTGAACCAATGGCAGCTTCAGGAATCCATGCGAGCCTGGGATGCCCCTGCTCTCTTGAAGTGGTCACACCACCTTCTTTCATCATGGAACTGTAAAAAATGGACTCAGAGAACACTGAAAGGTCAGTGGCATTTCCTGGGCTCAGCACCTAAGATGCCAAGGAACTTGCCTGGGAGAAACTGGTGAGTCTGGGCTGCCCCATTTGCTTTCTCGGCTCCTGGGCATGAACATTTTAAATGTAGTGCATTGAAGATGATGCAATTCAGTGCAACTTGGTGCTACAGTTGACTCTACTTACTACCCCATGATTAACCATTTATTAATAAAGAGTCAAACCTACACTTCTGTTAATATGAATAACAAAGAAACACAGGGCAAAGGCAGCATGTGCAACCTCTGGCAGCCCCGGAAAGCTGCCAGGATTAGATAATATCACAGCTGGGCTTATCCCGAGCAACTCACTTGGGCTACAAAATGCCCCAGGTTTGCAGATGTTCCCAGAAGTGGGAAAGCTTTGGGTACTGCAAGAGAAGAAGAACTTTAATTCAAGGATGTGCCCAGAGCAAACACTGACTGTGGCCAATAGCTAAATGTGAGCATTCCTACTGCTTGCACCATTCCCACTGCTAGGACCTAGCTCCAAGCTTCATCAATGAACATTTAGAATTGGCCAATATGTAAAGCTCAATATAACCAGTTCACTGTGGGCATTTAGCAAAGATTAGGGAGATAATCCACCCCAATCAGTTTTGTCAATGGGTATTAGCGTCACAAGTCATCCTC
The DNA here is from genome assembly GCF_013100865.1 of Trachemys scripta elegans. Classification (NCBI taxonomy): domain Eukaryota; kingdom Metazoa; phylum Chordata; order Testudines; family Emydidae; genus Trachemys; species Trachemys scripta. The sequence continues at coordinate 131,798,400 of NC_048302.1, forward strand.
ACAAGTCTTTACACGCTGTTTGTTCAGCATAAGCACATCTCAGGCATGTTTTGGCAAGTCCCTCTCGTCTGAGCTGGGATTCCCACAGCACTAAAAAGATTTAGATAAAACCCTCCAGCGTAACTCATGTAGCCTGAGGTTAGGAGCCGCTATCCCCTTCAAATATGCTGGCAGTCTTCTGATTAATCCTATTTCTGCTGCATCAGCAGTATCTTGACAATCCTTCATTGGTGGGGGAAATTAGATTATTATAGGGTTGTTAATTAATCGCAATTATCTCACAGTTTTAATCGCACTGTTAAACAATAGATTACCAATTGAAATGTATTACATTTTGCATGTTTTTCTACATTTTCATATACACCTCTACCCCGATATAACGCTGTCCTTGGGAGCCAAAAAATCTTACCGCGTTATAGGTGAAACCGCGTTATTTTGAACTTGCTTTGATCCGCCGGAGTGCGCAGCCCTGCTCCCCCCCCCCCCCGGGAGTTCTGCTTTACTGCGTTATATCCGAATTCGTGTTATATCAGGGGTAGAGGTGTGTATTGTATTCTGTGTTGCAATTGAAATCAAAGTGTATATTATTTTTTATTACAAATATTTACACTGTAAAAATGAGAAACAAAAGAAATAGTATTTTTCAATTCACTTCAGACAAGTACTGTAGTGCAATCTTTGTGGTGAAAATGCAACTTACAAATGTAGATTTTTTTTGTTACATAACTGTACTCAAAATCAAAACAATTAAAAACAAAAAAAATTCAGAGCCTGCAAGTCCACTCAGTCCTACTTCTTGTTCAGCCAATCACTAAGACAAACAAGTTTGTTTACATTTACAGGAGATAATATTGCCCTCTTCTTATTTACAATGTCACCAGAAAGTGAGAACAGGCATTTGCATGGCACTTTTTTAGCTGGTATTGCAAGGTTTTTACATGCCAGATATGCTAAACATTCATATGCCACTTCATGCTTCAACCACCATTCCAGAGGACATGCTTCCATGCTGATGACACTCATTAAAAAAGAAAAATTGCATTAATTAAATTTGTGAATGAACTCCTTGGGGGAGAATTGTATGTCCCCTGCTCTGTTTTACCTGCATTCTGTTATATATTTCATGTTATAGCAGTCTCGGATGATGGCCCAATGCATGTTATTCATTTTAAGAACATTTTCACTGCAGATTTGACAAAATGCAAAGAAGGTACCAATGTGAGATTTCTAAAGATATCTACAGCACTCGACCCAAGGTTTAAGAATCTGAAGTGCCTTCCAAAATCCAAGAGGGACGAGGTGTGGAGCATGCTTTCAGAAGTCTTAAAAGAGCAACACTCTGATATGGAAAGGACAGAACCCAAACCACCAAAAAAGAAAATCAACCTCCTGCTGGTGGCATCTGACTCAGATAATGAAAATGAACATGCATCGGTCCGCCCTGCTTTGGATTGTTATCGAGCAGAACCCGTCATCAGCATGGATGCATGTGCTGTGGAGTGGTGGTTGAAGGATGAAGGGATATATGAATCTTTAGCGCATCTGGCATGTAAATATCTTGCAATGCTGGCTACAACAGTGCCATGAGAACGCCTGTTCTCACTTTCAGGTGCCATTGTAAACAAGAAGCGAGCAGCATTATCTCCAGCAAATGTAAATAAACTTGTTTGTCTGAGTGATTGGCTGAACAAGAAGTAGGACTGAGTGGATTTGCAAGCTCTAAAATTTTATATTGTTTTATTTTTGAATGCAGTATTTTTGTACATAATTCTACATTTGTAAATTCAACTTACATGATAAAGAGATTGCACTATAGTACTTGTATTAGGTGAATTGAAAAATACTATTTCTTTTTGGGGGGGATTCAGTGCAAATACTTGCAATGAAAAATAAATATAAAGTGAGCACTGTACACTTTGTATTCTGTGTTGTAATTGAAATTAATATATTTGAAAATGTAGAAAACATCCAAAATACTTAAATAAATAGTATTCTATTATTGTTTAACAGTACAATTAATTTTTAATCACTTGACAGCCCTAGATTATTGTTTATTTTATGGTAGCACTTAGAGTGTGATTTCAGGCATTGGACACACACAAAGCAACAGCTACTGCCCCAAAGAGTTTACAAACAAGGTAATTGGGAACAGAACCCAGGACCCCTGTCTAGGGATCTAGCCACTGACCCATGCTGCTATTTAAGGGATAAGAGAATAGATGACTCTCACTCACCCCTAGACAGCTGACTGCAATCGAAATGAATTTGACCCCTTCTTTTTATTTGTTTTTTCCCCTTCCCAAGCAGCATCAGCAGTCATAACCAGTTACATTACGATCTTTACCTATGAACCAGCTGCCAGTGATACCTAATACATCAGTGTAGCCTGCTCCTTTTCAAAGGTCACCATCCGCTGACCATCACATGATGGGACAGAAATCCGGATCCCATGAGTTCATCACCAAATGCTATGAAAAACAAACACAAAAGGAGGCGTTACCAGGCATAAAGTTCCCTTGGTGCACAGCTCCAGGAGTCATTATTTCCAATTGTTGGTCACCTACAATAACAAACAGAGAGAGAGAACACAAGCCTTTGGAAGGAATGGGATCACACAGGCTACACTTAAAAAGTTTTACCAGCATAGCTACATAGGAAAGAGGTGTTATTTTCTACCAATATAGTTATGCTGGCAAAAGCCCTAATGCAGATGCACCTATACGGGTTGTGATGTTGCACTCCATATGTTTTATGGAAATATGCTTATGAGTGTGAATATGATGTAACTGGAATATGTGTTATGCAAAAGGTCTCTTGTAAGGTATCATAACAAAGGTTATAATCTACTGAATATATTCGTCCTATTTGTATGCATGTATCATTCTTGTATCTGAAGCTAGAAATATGAAGTATAACTCTGAGGTCCTATTGTAATTATGCAAAGTGTGGGCCATTAATGGTGGTTTAGAATCTTGATGGCTCCCATTGACTAGGACAATTGGTTGTAAATGGTTTATTTACCTGCAAACCTTCCTGTGTACATGTGGGCCAACCCATGAAGAATGGAAACTAGGGGGGGACTTATAGTGACATGTGACCATGTCACATGATACTGGAATCCATCTTAATCCTTGTACTTTTCCATTGTTGAGGCAGAGGTGGGGACAAGCACAGACAAGATTCCCGCCTTGTGCCAAAGCTATAAAAAGGGGTGGAGCAGGACAAAGAGGCTGCCAGTAATGAGAAAACCCCTGCTTACCATCTGAGATGTCTGATGGAACAAACAACAACTGTACAAGAGGAAAGGATTGGGCCCAGACTAGGAAGGAGTATAGTCTGTGAAAGAAGCTTATTGGAACATCTCTGAGGGTGAGATATTACCTATAATCAGTTTCTTAATGTATTAGGCTTAGACTTGCATGTTTTTGCTTTATTTTGCTTGTTGACTTACTTTGTTCTGTCTGTTATTACTTGAAACCACTTAAATCCTATTTTTATACTTAATAGAATCGCTTTTGTTTATTAATAAAACCAAAGTAAGTGATTAATACCTGGGGGAGCAAACAGCTGTGCATATATCTCTATCTGTGATATAGAGGGCGAACAATTTATGAATTTACCCTGTATAAGCTTTATACAGAGTAAAACAGATTTATTTGGGGTTTGGATCCCATTAGGAGCTGGGTGTCTGGGTGCTGGAGACGGGTAACCCGCTGAACTGTTTTTAGTTAAAGTCTGTGGCTTTGGGGACGTGGCCCAGACCCTGAGTCTGTGTTTCAGCAGACTAGCGTGTTTGGCTCAACAAGGCAGGGTTCTGGAGTCCCACGCTAGCAGGGAAAATGGGCTCAGAGGTAACTTCAGCACCTCAGGCGACAGTCATAGATTCATAGATGCTAGGACTGGAAAGGACCTCGAGAGGTCATCGAGTCCAGTCCCCTGCCCGCATGGCAGGACCAAATACTGTCTAGACCATCCCTGATAGACATTTATCTAACCTACTCTTAAATATCTCCAGAGACGGAGATTCCACAACCTCCCTAGGCAATTTATTCCAGTGTTTAACCACCCTGACAGTTAGGAACTTTTTCCTAATGTCCAACCTAAATCTCCCTTGCTGCAGTTTAAGCCCCATTGCTTCTTGTTCTACCCTTAGAGGCTAAGGTGAACAAGTTTTCTCCCTCCTCCTTATGACACCCTTTTAGATACCTGAAAACTGCTATCATGTCCCCTCTCAGTCGTCTCTTTTCCAAACTAAACAAACCCAATTCTTTCAGCCTTCCTTCATAGGTCATGTTCTCAAGACTTTTAATCATTCTTGTTGCTCTTCTCTGGACCCTCTCCAATTTCTCCACATCTTTCTTGAAATGCGGTGCCCAGAACTGGACACAATACTCTAATTGGGGCCTAACCTGCCCAGAGTAGAGCGGAAGAATGACTTCTCGTGTCTTGCTCACAACACACCTGTTAATGCATCCCAGAATCACGTTTGCTTTTTTTGCAACAGCATCACACTGTTGACTCATATTTAGCTTGTGGTCCACTATAACCCCTAGATCCCTTTCTGCCGTACTCCTTCCTAGACAGTCTCTTCCCATTCTGTATGTGTGAAACTGATTTTTCCTTCCTAAGTGGAGCACTTTGCATTTGTCTTTGTTAAACTTCATCCTGTTTACCTCAGACCATTTCTCCAATTTGTCCAGATCATTTTGAATTATGACCTTGTCCTCCAAAGCAGTTGCAATCCCTCCCAGTTTGGTATCATCTGCAAACTTAATAAACGTACTTTCTATGCCAATATCTAAGTCGTTGATGAAGATATTGAACAGAGCCGGTCCCAAAACAGACCCCTGCGGAACCCCACTCGTTATACCTTTCCAGCAGGATTGGGAACCATTAATAACTACTCTCTGAGTAGGGTTATCCAGCCAGTTATGCACCCACCTTATAGGAGCCCCATCTAAATTGTATTTGCCTAGTTTATCGATAAGAATATCATGTGAGACCGTATCAAATGCCTTACTAAAGTCTAGGTATACCACATCCACCGCTTCTCCCTTATCCACAAGACTCGTTATCCTATCAAAGAAAGCTATCAGATTGGTTTGACACGATTTGTTCTTTACACACCCATGCTGGCTATTCCCTATCACCTTACCACCTTCCAAGTGTTTGCAGATGATTTCCTTAATTACTTGCTCCATTATTTTCCCTGGCACAGAAGTTAAACTAACTGGTCTGTAGTTTCCTGGATTGTTTTTATTTCCCTTTTTATAGATGGGCACTATATTTGCCCTTTTCCAGTCTTCTGGAATCTCTCCCGTCTCCCATGATTTTCCAAAGATAATAGCTAGAGGCTCAGATACCTCCTCTATTAGCTCCTTGAGTATTCTAGGATGCATTTCATCAGGCCCTGGTGACTTGCAGGCATCCAACTTTTCTAAGTGATTTTTAACTTGTTCTTTTTTTATTTTATCTGCTAAACCTACCCCCTTCCCATTAGCATTCACTATGTTAGGCATTTCTTCAGACTTCTCGGTGAAAACCAAAACAAAGAAGTCATGAAGCATCTCTGCCATTTCCAAGTTTCCTGTTACTGTTTCTCCCTCCTCACTGAGCAGTGGGCCTACCCTGTCCTTGGTCTTCCTCTTGCTTCTAATGTATTGATAAAAAGTCTTTTTATTTCCCTTTATTCCCATAGCTAGTTTGAGCTCACTTTGTGCCTTTGCCTTTCTAATCTTGACCCTGCATTCCTGTGTTGTTTGCCTATATTCATCCTTCGTAATCTGTCCTAGTTTCCATTTTTTATATGACTCCTTTTTATTTTTTAGATCATGCAAGATCTCGTGGTTAAGCCAACGTGGTCTTTTGCCACATTTTCTATCTTTCCTAACCAGCGGAATAGCTTGCTTTTGGCCCCTTAATAGTGTCCCTTTGAAAAACTGCCAACTCTCCTCAGTTGTTTTCCCCCTCAGTCTTGATTCCCATGGGACCTTACCTATCAGCTCTCTGAGCTTACCAAAATCCGCCTTCCTGAAATCCATTGTCTCTATTTTGCTGTACTCCCTTCTACGCTGCCTTACAATTGCAAACTCTATGATTTCATGATCACTTTCACCCAAGCTGCCTTCTACTTTCAAATTCTCAACGAGTTCCTCCCTATTTGTTAAAATCAAGTCTAGAACAGCTTCCCCCCAGTAGCTTTTTCAACCTTCTGAGATAGAAAGTTGTCTGCAATGCAGTCCAAGAACTTATTGGATAGTCTGTGCCCCGCTGTGTTATTTTCCCAACATATATCTGGATAGTTGAAGTCCTCCATCACCACCAAATCTTGGGTTTTGAATGATTTTGTTAGTTATTTAAAAAAAGCCTCATCCACCTCTTCCCCCTGGTTGCATGGCCTGTAGTAGACTCCTAGCATGACATCACCCTTGTTTTTTACCCCTTTTAGCCTAACCCAGAGACTCTCAACACTTCCGTCTCCTATGTCCATCTCCACCTCAGTCCAAGTGTGTACATTTTTAATATATAAGGCAACACCTCCTCCCTTTTTCCCCTGTCTATCCTTCCTGAGCAAGCTGTACCCATCCACACCAACATTCCAATCATGTGTATTATCCCACCAAGTTTCAGTGATGCCAACAATGTCATAGTTGTATTTATTTATTAGCACTTCCAGTTCTTCCTGCTTATTCCCCATACTTCTCGCATTTGTATATAGGCATCTAAGATACTGGTTTGATCTTGCCTCCCTGTTTTGCCCTGACCCTCCTTTCTCTCTGCCAATATAGCCCACACTCCCTCTTGTTTCCGACCCATCTCCCAGGTCTCCATGTTCCCCACTTATCTGTGGGCTTTGCTCACCTGTCCCCGTCGAACCTAGTTTAAAGCCCTCCTCACAAGGTTAGCCAATCTGTGTCCAAATAGGGTCTTTCCCCTCCGCGACAGGTGAATGCCATCTCTGCCTGGCAGTCCTTCCTCGATTAGTATCCCGTGGTGGAGGAAGCCAAAGCCCTCCTGGCGACACCATCTTCGCAGCCAGGCATTCACCTCCATGATGCATCTGTCTCTGCCCAGGCCCCTACCTTTGACAGGAAGAATTGAAGAGAATACCACCTGCGCTCCAAACTCCTTCACCCGTACTCCCAGAGCCCTGTAGTCACTCTTGATCCGCTCAGTGTCACACCGCGCAGTATCATTTGTGCCCACATTGTGCCCCAAAGGGATCTCTGTGAGCGAACCTATTACACTGGTATAAGTCACTTTATACTGGTATCGCTTATTTCTAACTGGAATAAGTTATACCAGTATAAGTAGTTTCATATTTGTATAGCTGTATCTTCACTAGGGGGAGTTTGCCTCTTTAACTGTTCCAGCATAGTTAAGGCAAGAAAACTTTTAAGTGTAGACAAGCCCTTAGGATCAACATTAAATTAATGGCAATTCCTTATATAAGGCTATATGCTACAGTAACTGGGACTGGGCCTTGTCTACACTACAGAATTTTGTCAACAAAAGGCAGCTTTCATCAACAAAACAGTGGGGGTGTACACACTACACTGCTCCTTCCACCGGCAAAACTCTCCTGCTTTGCCAGCAAAATAAAACCACCTCGACAAGAGGCGTAGAGCTATTTGCGGCAAACTTAAATCGACAAAGTGTCAGTGTGGATACCGCGCTTGGTTATGTGACCGTAAATGGCCTATCTGTAAATTTCAATGATTATAAATGGATATCTTTGTTTGTCATTTTGTGTGTGTACAGTAAAATTGACAGTTACAGACATTTACTGATAAAAATCTAATTCTTCCAAGCCTATGAAGTACTAATAAGCATGTATTTACCTTACCGGCTATTTTTAACAGCTTCCCTATATATAAAGTGTTTTCCTTCTGTACTATGTTTATTCCTGATTTTCCTACATTTGCTGTTCTTATTTACCCAGTAATTGTGTATGTTAAATACAGTGAAGAACCTTCTCTTTTGAATCTTCGTTACCTTGTGACTACTGCTTTCTAGTCATAAGGACCATCATCAAACAAAGACTGACCTGCCCTCCTAAGGAACTACTTTGTTACATGGGGTCTAAATTGGCTGTTAGCACTCAAGAAAGAGATCTTGCAGTCATTGTGGAGAGTTCTCTGAAAACATCCACTCAATGTGCAGTGGCAGTCAAAAATACGAACAGAATGTTGGGAATCATGAAGAAAGGGATAGATAAGAAGACAGAAAATATCATATTGCCTCTATATAAATCCATGGTATGCCCACATCTTCAATACTGCGTGCAGATGTGATCGCTCCATCTCAAAAAAGATATATTGGAATTGGAAAAGGTTCGGAAAAGGGCAATAAAAATGATTAAGGGTATGGATCAGCTTCCGTATGAGGAGAGATTAATGAAACTGGGACTTTTCAGCTTGGAAAAGAGACGACTAAGGGGGGATATGATAAAGGTCTGTAAAATCATGACTGGTGGGGAGAAAGTAAAAAAGGAAGTGTTATTTACTCCTTTTCATAACACAAGAACTAGAGGTCACCAAATGAAATTAATAGGCAGCAGGTTTAAAACAAACAAAAGGAAGTATTTTTTCACACAATGCACAGTCAACCTGTGGAACTCCTTGCCAGAGGATGTTGTGAAGGCCAAGACTATAACATGGTTCAAAAAAGAACTGGATAAGTTCATGGAGGATAGGTCCATCAGTGGCTATTAGCCAGGATGGGCAGGGATGGTGTCCTTAGCCTCTGTTTGCCAGAAGCTGGGAATGGGCGACACTTGATGATTACCTGTTCTGTTCATTCCCTCTGGGGCACCTGGTATTGGCCACTGTCAGTACACAGGATACTGGGCTAGATGGCCCTTTGCTCTGACCCAGTATGGCTGTTCTTATGTAATATTGAGGGATCAAGGAGCCATAGGCGCCGACTCCGTGGATGCTCTGGGGATGGAGCACCCACAGGGAAAAATTGGTGGGTGCTCAGCACCCACCGGCAGCTCCCCACCCCCCCGCCCAGCTCACCTCCGCCTCCGCTCTGCCTCCACCCCTGAGTGCACCGCATGCCCACTTTTTCCCCCTAGCTCCCAGAACTTGCACCGTGAAACAGCTGTTTCACACGGCTGGGAGGGAGGGGGGAGGAGGAGGAATGCAGCACGCTCGAGGAAGAGGCGGGGCTGGGGCGGGGATTTGGGGAAGGGGTCCAATAGGGGCAGGGAGGAGGCGGATTTGGGGCGGGGACTTTGGGGAAGGGGTTGGAATGGGGACGGGGAAAGGGTGGAGTCGGGACAGGGAGGGCGCGAGCACCCACCGGCGCCAGGGAAAGTTGGCGCCTATGCAAGGAGCTAACCCTTTGGCATGAGGAATTTAAAAAGACCAAATAGTGGTTTAGTAGCAGCATGAACACATTTCAATTACCCTATAGAGACAACCCCCAAATTCAAACGTAAATTCTCATCCCACATTCATCCCTGTTGTGTCTGAACAACTTCCAGTAGTGCCGTAAGCAACATGACTAACAGCTGTCATGTAACCCAGGTCTGCTCTACACTACAGAGTTAGGCCAATGCAAGGCAGCTTACGTCGACCTAACTATGGAAGTGTCTACACTTATATTTCGCTCCCGCCAACATAACTGCCCTGCTATGCTGACTTAATAACTCCACCTCCACAAGCAGAGTAGAGTCAAGGTCAATGTAGTTAGGTCAAAACAGTATCAATGTAGACACTGCGTTGCTTACATCGACTGTTACTGGCTTTCAGGAGCTGTCCCACACTGACAGTACAATTGATACCAGTGCTTCTGGTGGGGACACGCACCGCTGACACAAGGAGCAAAGTGTAGACACGCACAAGCAATGTAATTACTGCGGTGGCTGTATACCAACATAAGTTAGGTTGACTTAATTTGTAGTGTAGACATGACCGCAGTTGGTTTTGACCAGAAGGAGGTAACCAGGACAATTGCCACCTATGATGGAACCAGAAATATAATTTAAAAGACTATAAATGTTTTCCAGTATATTTAACACGGGAAATGTCCTTTCCTGTGCTGTGGGATTAAAGTTTTCCAAAGATGCTAGAAACATTGACATGTCCTCAAAGTACAATCAAGCCAATGGGAATTTGTTCTGATGAAGTAATGCTTGTTATCAGATGTTTCACTGATTGAGTGTGTTGTCACTTTATTTACAGCTGGAGACTTGTAGGGGTGGAGTCTGTGGAAGGTCAGAGAACTTTCTCTCCCCGATGGAGCTCAGTGAAGCTCTTGTTAAAAATCACTCTCATTGGGCTTTCAATTATTGTTTCAAACAACAATTAGGCAGTGAGGGTGGGATCAATGGTTTGTTTTTGAAGAGAAAGGGGAAAGTACTGACCGGATCTTCAAGTTGTCAAGTGTGCAATTATGCTCCTAATTTGCACATGCAGTTACCATGACTGCTTGCTGAAAGTCTATAACAGGATTTCCTGTAGCACCTATCACTGTAGTATTTAAGCAATCAGATGATTTTCAGGTGTGCAAATCGGGCATGCAATTGTACATACGTTTTTGCAATCACTGGGCGCCAGACCTTTTGAAAACAAGATCTGTTGGTTTTGAAAGAGGCAGCAAATAGCTCGTTTTCTGGTTTTGAAAACGACAATGAATAGCTTGTTTTCTTTCACAAGGAGACTAAATTGCTCTTTGAGGACGGCCGGCCTCCAACAATTTCTAGGAGGGCGTCAGGAAGAAAATGTTGTGCTGCCACCATCATTAGCAAAGGCAGGGTATTGGGTTCAGGCAGAGGATACACGGTGGCAGGGAAACCAGCTGAAACAGCGTTTAATATGTTCATTATACTCTTAAAGAGGCTTTTGAAAATTCACTTATAAAAGATCATCTTAACTAGAAGATATAGGGTCCCATTCATTTCCAGCATAGAATTCAGCCTGCAAACTCGGGGTGACTGAATGTCCCCTCCCCTCGGAAATGAGATCTCAGCAGCCCTCGCCACCACGTGCAACCTCTCTTTTGCTGGAGGATTCAGAGCCAGCTGGAGCCAGGACATCCAGGAGATGTACAGATTCTTCAGTGCTGATGCTGCTTATGATGAAACCCTGGTGGATAAAGTTCCTCTTCCCTGGTGAATTCCACCTTTCCTAATTCCTGCATGCAGAAACCAGATTAACCCCTCTGTATCCATAGGGGTGAATCAAACCCAAGGGTTCTATGATCACTGGGGTGAAGTCGTCTGGAGAGCAGGTGTGAAGCATTTCATCCCGTTATAGTAAAATACAGAAGATGCAAAGCAAGCCCAGGACCTGCTAATATTAGCGAGCTGTGGACTGTCTTGGCATTCACTCCATGCCTGGCTGCTCTAGTAAAACATCTGGCTAATGCAAGATCTGTGTGACTATTTGTCACCAGGAGACAACATCTCCACCTCTGGGAAGAAAGAAGTGTTTGGTATGTTGTCATGTCCTGAGCAGGGTTTGGTGAGATAAGGCGGAGCAATTTATAAACAATAACTCATTTGGGGAGCAGTCACTAGCTCTGTATGAGTTAAGTCCTGGCAAGCCTCTTTGAAGGAGGATCTGCGTATTATAACCAAAATAATGCTGTCTCAACATTCATCCATGTACATCAAAGCACTGTAACAACCATCCTTGTATTAAGTTTCACAACATCCCTATGAGCTAGGGAAGTATCATTATACCAGATTTACAGATAAAGGAAACTGAGGCACCCAGCGGTGAAGTTACTTGCCCAAGATCACCAAGCCAGTGTGTGGCAGAGCTGGGAACTGATACCCATCTTCTGCTTTATTCCAAACATTTTTCAGCAGAGCCTGATTTCATTAACCTTTGCACTCTGTCATCTTAGCATCGCTATTTGGGGTTTAACTGGCATTTCTGGAGAACTTCCCTGAATCAATCACTGTTTGAGCTAGAGCAGATCTTTTAGAAAAACATCCAACCTGGATTTAAAAATTGCCAGTGATGGAAAAGTTGGTTAATGTACTAGAGCGGGACTCAGGAGAGAGGTTCAAATCCTGGCTCTGCCACAGAATCCCTATGTGTCCTTAGGCACTTTACTCAATCTCCGTGCTTCACTTCCACAAGTCTTAGAGGGGGAGATTCCCCTACTTCACAGGCTGTTTTGTGGATATGTTCATGAGGTGTCAGATGTTACAATGAAGAGCCTGCACAAAGCATGGGTGTTTTCCCTTTGCTACTGCTCCAGACTGCTGGAAGCCACAATTAGTGTGAAGCCTAGAGTAGGTGTTCCAACTGAGTGACTTAATCCTTATGAAGTTGTTTCTTTGTAGTGGGATTGGCTTCTGTGCTACATACAGACTCCTTCACATCTCTGGGAGGATGCATGCTTACAGCACACAAAGACAACACCTAACTATGGGCATCTTCAATATTTTGAAGGGATGCTCTAATGCCCTACCTGGAAAAAAATTAATGAGCAGCAGATTCCCACTTAGAAGGCCACGGATTCCACAGATGTCTATGGCTAAAGATCAGCAGTATTAAAAAAACCCAGTAAACCTGATTCTCTCTACCAACAGTGCTAGACTGGGACTAGCTAAACATAATATTTAAACATGTATGCATGGTCAACCTAAGGCCTTCTCTCCACAACTACCTCAACCAGGATTTTGCAATCAGTTTGTGAAACTCTCCTCTGGGCCAGTAACAAACGTGGTTTAGAGTGGTGTCCACACTGTAACTGCTCTGTCTGTATCTGCAGCTAGACAACATTTGGGCATCTGTCTCCCCATACTACAACAGTGCAATCTGGGAAAATATGGGCAACCATCCCATACTGCCTCAGCAGGGCATGCACAAAGAGTGGCAATAGCAACATGTGAGACCATGTCCTACTGCACAGACAGCAGGGAGAAAGGAGGACTGGGCCACACTGGTTACAGTGGCATGACTGGGAGGGCCAGCTGCACCGCATAAAACCCCCAGAGTGCTGAACTGGTTCCAGGGAGACAGCCAGGTATAACGTTGGCTTCTGGGAAGGAACAAGACGCTGTCTGCAGCCAGTTACTGAGGCCCAGATCCTCAAAGGTGTTTAGGCTCCTAAACTAGAAGCCTAAATATCTTTGAGGATCTGGGCTAAGTGCACACAAAATATGCTTAGGGCCCACTAGGCAAGTTACAGTTGACCAATCTGGTTAAAAGCAACAGAGGGTCCTGTGGCACCTTTAAGACTAACAGAAGTATTGGGAGCATAAGCTTTTCGTGGGTAAGAACCTCACTTCTTCAGATGCAACTTGCATCTGAAGAAGTGAGGTTCTTACCGTCGAAAGCTTATGCTCCCAATACTTCTGTTAGTCTCAGAGGTGCCACAGGACCCTCTGTTGCTTTTTACAGATTCAGACTAACACGGCTACCCCTCTGATACTTGACAATCTGGTTAATAATCTCAAGGACTCTTCTATCAGGGTCCATTCTTACCCATACGCAAAGCATGCAGCTGCGTAGGGCACCACTTCCTAATGCCCTGCGAAGCTGTGTGCTACTCCAGCCCCTGCTCCAGCCTCTTACCCAGGGCCCCCGCCCCTTCCCTGCCCCAGCCCCAGCCCCAGCCCCACCTCTTCCCACCCCTGCTCCACCCCAGCCCTGCCCCCACACCCCTGAGGACTGCAGCAGGGCTGGGCCTGCACTCATTGGCAGCAGGAAGTACAGGGACCCGGCCCCAGCCGCGCCACCGGTGAGTGCTGGAGGATGGCTCCCCGTGCCCCCCAAGCCAGCCTCCCCCATGGAGGCCTGGGGCCCCACACCCCCCCACAGGGGGGCTGCGTAGGGCCCCAGAATAGCTAGGGACGGCCCTGTCTTCTATCACTGTTCTATATAACTTCGTGGTCCTATTGAAATCTGGCTTAAAATTTATCTTTCCGTCTCAGCAACTTTTTTCTTTTTGGGGGGGCGGGGTGCAGGGGAAGGGTGGAGCACAGAAGCAACTACTATTGGCAAAGATGGAGTCAGCTTCATTCACATCCTGGTACTTTTGTTGCATACACCCTAGCATTGTGACATCATGCTGATGCACTGCTCCGAAAACCTTCTTACATTCTTTTTTCCCCACTCCCTATAAGAATATTGTGATGCAATAGAACCTTAGTTGTCTTCAAAGACGGGGATGATGATATGTTACTTAATGTTAGTTAAGGAGTGTGTTATTAAAGGCACATCGACTCTGTAATGCTAAAAGCATGCACGTTTCCCTATTGTTCTTAGTATGATGCATAGGGACACCATCCATACATGTTCCAATGGGTTTATTCCATTTTTTTCAGAGAGGATGGAGAATCTGTGGATCCACAAGTGCTTGGTATGGGATGGGTCTGGGTCCCCAAAATCACTGTTGGGTCCCATGTAGTGCTGTTGTAGCCATGTTGGCCCCAGGATATTAGAGAGACAAGGTGGGTGAGGTAATATATTTTATTGGACCAACTTCTGTTGATGAGAGAGACAAGCTTTCAAGCTTAGACAGAGTTCTTCCTCACACTTGGAAAACATACTCAGAATGTCACAGCTAAATACAAGGTAGAGCAAATTACTTAGCATATGTAATTAACACATATTTCAAGGCCATTCAAGGTGAAGTGGCCCATTAACAACCCTCCGGTCATGGGGGGGGAGGAAGGAAGGTGGGAAAGGCAGCTTGGAGAAGGGGGTTGTTCGTGGGTTATAGATTGTTGTAAGAAGGTGATATGGTGCTCTTGTCTTTGTGTGTGAGTTCATTTGTGAGTGCAGTGATTGTCTGGTTTCACCCACAAAGCTGTTATTGGGGCATTTAGTGGGCTGGATGAGGTACACCATCTGTTTTGATAGGCATAGGTTGACCAGATAGCAAGTGTGAAAAACTTGAACACATTTTTTTCTTGGGATGGGGGTGGGGGTATAGTTGTGTATATAAGACAAAGCCCCTAATATCAGTATGTCTGGTCACCCTAGGTAGGCATCAAGTATCAGAGGGGTAGCCGTGTTAGTCTGTATCCACAAAAACAATGAGAAGTCCGGTGGCATCTTAAAGACTAACAGATTTATTTGGGCATGAGCTTTCGTGGGTAAAAAAACACTTCTTCAGATGCCTAAGTAGGCATGTGTAGGACCCCTTGAAAGGTGGGTTGTGGTGGGTGTTGATCACTCTAGCAGTAGAGATATATCTGCAGGTTTTGCATCTGCTGTTCAGGCAGGGTCTGTTGTCGCTTTGGTTTGGTATGTTGAGGCTAGTTTACATTATAGAAGAACAGGAGTACTTGTGGCACCTTAGAGACTAACAAATTTATTAGAGCATAAGCTTTCGTGGACTACAGCCCACTTCTTCGGATGCATAAGTGGGCTGTAATCCACGAAAGCTTATGCTCTAATAAATTTGTTAGTCTCTAAGGTGCCACAAGTACTCCTGTTCTTCTTTTTGCGGATACAGACTAACACGGCTGTTACTCTGAAACTTGTCAATAACATTATGTAAATGTAAGTATCTGTCATTATCATCTCCATTGACTTCAACCAGTTTTGACACTTCAAATTTGGGGGGAGGGGGAAGAATTAAAATGTTAAAAACCAGGCCATATGCATAAGGGTAAGATATTATCATCATTACCTGGACAGAACACCCAATGAAATGGAGTTGTGTGTGATTAAGAACTGAAGATGGCAAAATTTGGCCCTCTGAATTTGTATTCCTAAGATTTTAGAAAGTCAAGTGAGTTGTATGCAAACTCCCTTGTATTCTNCAGCCTCACTACTTAGATCTGTCCTATCTTGGTGGATACTTTCCAAAGCCAGTAATAGCAGTAATAGCCTCCAGTTTGTAGTGTGTGGAATCTCTTGCTTAAATAGAAAGTATGATGCAACAGCCATGTTGGTTCACATAAGCTGAGTTGTGTCTCCAGCATTCTCATTAAGTTCTTCTAAAATTGTCTTTGACAGTGACTGGCTTATAGGGCTTTCTGCATGTTGATGCAGTCCAGGGGCATGGTGTTTTACAGCCTTTTCATATAGGTTGTCAGTATTGGCTTAGCTGATCAGACTGGCAAACCAAACTCCGCCTTACTATATAAATCCATGATATTCTGTGACTGGGCAAGGCCAGATGGCTATAGTAAGGTAGTGAGGAACAGGTATGTTAGCCCCAGGCTAAACAAATCCCTAGTACCATGGTAACAAAATGGCAGTTGCTCCAGGTTAATCAAGACACCTGGGGCCAATTAAGATCCTTCCAGAAGGCAGTGGCGATAGCTAGGTTGATTGGGACACTTGAAGCCAATCTAGGGCTGGCTGGAACTAGTTAAAAGCCTTCCAGTTAGTCAGTGAGGTGCATGTGTCAGGAGCTATAGGAGGAAGCTGTGCTGTTGGAGGAATGAATCAGTACAAAGCCATATCAGTTGCAAGGAAGGGCCATGAGGTAATGGTGAAGGAGTGGGGGCTGCTGTGGGGAAGTGTCCCAGGGAATTGTATATGTCCTACATCTCTACCTCGATATAATGCTGTCCTTGGGAGCCAAAAAATCTTACCATGTTATAGGTGAAACTGTGTTATATTGCACTTGCTTTGATCCATTGGAGTGTGCAGCCCTGCCCCCCTGGAGCACTGCTTTACCACGTTATATCTGAATTTGTGTTATATCGGGTCGTGTTATATTGAGGTAGTGGTGTATTTCCAAAAAGTCAGCTACCATAGCTGCTACTATTAGGGTCCCTGGGCTGGAGCCTGGCGTAGAGGGTGGGCCTGGGCTCCCCTCTCCTCTCCCTGATTAATCACTGAGACTGGGAGACAACAGAGACTGTGTGAGGGAGGGTTGCTTCTCCTCACCTCCCTTGCTGGTTTATGATGAAAATGGCTCATTAGGCTGTGACCCTTGCCTCTGGAGAGAGAAGAGCTATGTGGAGAGTCACAGTGAGCTTCTGAGGCTAGTAAAATCTGCCAGGAAATGCAGGACCCACAGAGTCAAGGACAGAGCTTTGTCACAATGCCCACATCTTGAATACTGTGTGCAGTTCTGGTCACCCTATCTTAAAAAAGATATATTGGAATTGAACAAGGTACAGAGACGGGCAACAAAAACGATTGGGGTATGGAATAGCTTCCATATAAGGAGAGATTTAAAAGATTGGGACTTTTCAGCTTGGAAAAGAGATGACTAAGAGGGGATCTGATAGAGGCTTATAAAATCTTGACTGGTGTGGTGAAAATGAATAAGTGTTATTTATTCCTCCACTTAACACAAGAACCAGGGGTCAGCCAATAAAATTAATAGGCAGCAAGTTTTTTTTTAAAAGGCAGTATTTCTTCACACAACGCACAGTCACCCATAGAACTTTTTGCCAGAGATGTTGTGAAAGCCAAAATTATAACAGGGTTCAAAAAAGAACTAGATAAGTTCATGGAGGGTAGGTCCATCAATGGCTATTAGCCAGGGTGGGCAGGGATGCAACACTATGCTCTGAGTGTCCCTAGCCTCTGTTTGCCAGAAGCTGGGAGTGGATGACAGGGGATGGATCATTCGATGATTGCCTGTTCTGTTCATTCTCTCTGAAGCACCTGGAATAGTCACTGTCAGAAGACAGGATACTGGAATAGATGGACCATTGGTCTGACCCAATATAGCTGTTCTTACATAAAAAATAATAATAAAAAAGTTTAGTAAAGAAACTCCCCAAGATAATGACCTCTTGAGATAGCGATGATGTGAGATAATGACCTTGGCAAATACTGCATTTTAAAAATCTTGGCCTACTAGGAAACGTATATTTATGTAAGTTTCCCAGTCACAAATCTAGCATTCTGGAGCGAAGTCACAAAAACAGTCCAGTGCTGCTGTTTGTCGTGCTACCGTTCACTCTATCACTCTGTCCCCAATGGCCCTGCACTGTCACCTCTGTGGCCACCTGCCACTGTGACCTCTGCGAGTCCATCTCTCGAGGTTTCACCCAACTCTCAGTGATTTCAGCTCTCAGTGGGGGAACCTGGCTGCTAGTGCAGGCTGGGCTGTCTCTTCCACAGAAACACTGACCCACTGCAGGTCTAAGCACTTAAACCTGATTATTAGTGATTTCAGCTCTAGTGGTCACTTAACAAACCAAAAGACTCCTTATGGAGCCTAATCAGCTCTCTCCCTAAACAGGAGAGAGGGGCAGGTCAAATAGTGCCTGTGATTTAGGCACACCACACTACCAAGCAAAACACCTGTGCCCCACCCTCTCTCTTCACTAGGATATGGTATCCAAACCTCCTGCTTAGGGAGTGCAGTTCAGTTGAGGATGGCCAGTGCTTAATTTGTAATGAGAGGCGCTGAGGTTCAAGCAAGTTTTTACTTTCATAACTGATGTAACAAGCCCAGAGGTCCCAGGGCTATGAGCCTAGAGGTGCCGGGGCCCAGCCCTAGCACAAATTAAGCACTGAGGGAGACCCCCTCATTCAGTCAGGTGAAGTACAATTCTGCTGCCCTTTACTCAGACAATGAGGAGAACGACATTTCATGACCCCCACATTTAATACTTAAGTGATTTGTAACCCAACACCAGCCAAAATTGATCACTTGGGCAGCACAGCGCTGTCTGCCGGATACCTAGGCAGAGTAGGTGTGTTCATGTAAATACAGGCTGGTCCTGAAGCCTTTCCACCCACCCCTGGCTCTTCACTAGCTGTCGGGGGAGAGCTCATTCAGCCCTTACTTATAAATAATCATTTGACATTATTAGGTAGGCCAATGTAACTGAAACAAACGCGCTGACATCCTCAGACATAACAGCTGTATGAGGAAGCTAGTCTTTGTTCCTGCTTTTCAAACCCCTTGTGATTGCTCAGGTACATGAGTATTGGCTCATATACGAGATATGCTTTTAAAGTGTGGAGTAATGTTTCAATGTCAATTCAGATTTCCATCCTGACGACTAAATTGACAACACTGCCTGTAACTGGGGGGGTGTTGGGGGGGAGGCGTGTACACGCCTCCTGAGGGGAGTCTAGGGAAATCCCGGGAGTCTTGCAATGCACAGACAAAGGCTGGACGCTCCCTGCCCTGGTTGCAAGCAGCAGGCGTCCCCACGAGGCCGGGAAACAGCCACGATCCCCGCTCCGCCCCCCCCGACAGACACACACACACACACACACACACACACACACGCCCCCCCCGCTGCAGCTCGAGCTCCGGAGTCGCTCGGCGCACGCGCAGAGCGGGAGCTCCGAGTGCCCCGCGCTAGACAGCAGCGGAGTGGGCGGGGCCCTCCACATCCGGGTCCCTGGCGCTCTGCCCCAGCCTGGCAGTGCTGTCTGTCTGTCTGTCAGCGGGAGCGAGGCGGCTGCGGCATCCACGGACTCCCTCGGCCAGGGCAGCATCTCTGGGTGAGTGAGGGGCTCCCCGGAGGGTGGGGGGAGCTGCCCCCCGGGGGTAGGGTACTGCAGGATGGGGGAGAGCTGCCCCCAATCACCCCCCCGAGTGCACGCTGCAGGGAGGGGGGAGCTGCCCCCCCCGAGTGCACGCTGCAGGGAGGGGGGAGCTGCCCCCCCCCGAGTGCCCGTGCAGGTGGGGGAGGGAGGAGCGCTTCTTCCCCCCCCATGGTCTCACTAGAGGACGGGGGCACTACAGGGAGGAGCTGCCCCCCCCCTTTCTGGCAGCCGGGAGGGGCTCTGACCTGCTCTTGGGGAGGAGACCTGACCCCCTTAGAGGGCAGAGGGAGGTGAGCTGTGGTTACCTGCTCGGGGCGGGGAGCCTCAGCCCCTCCACCTGGCTGAAGGGGGGCAGGGAGTGGTGGGAGGCGGGTAACAGCCCGGGAGGGAGAGGAGATGGAAGGGGAGCATCTCTCTGTGCCGCGGAGCCGGGGGGGCGGTCAGGCGCACACCCTCCTGCAGAGCGGTTGGCATCACACATCCCCTGTGGGGAGAAGGGCAGGCCCCCAAATCCCAACTCAAGTTCTCAATTTGGTCATATCTGCCTGACACCATGGGCTGTGCCAAGGTTGCCAGCGAGTGAAAGAGACACACCCCTCTCGGGGCGGTGTCCGAGGTGGGTACAGTCTGCCCGGGATGGCACATCCCCCAGTCAAGTGTGTCCTGTCTGCTGCTCTGTGCTGCTGAACTGTCTGGTGGAGTGGTAGGGCAGAGAGGTTGCTGCTAATGTGGTGTCGTAGCACATCCTATGGCTTTTTAGGGGCTGAGACAAATATTTGTGATTCTGTTAAAAGCATCGTCTTCATATTTAAAATGTACCCTGAGCTGCACTTTCTGGCCATGCAAGCACTTACAGAGACAGACCCCAAGCATTCAAGAGGCTGCTGTTTTTGGGGTGGTGGGTAGATCACACCGGCTAGAATGCTGGAAAGAAAATGCACCTTCTGCTTCTTGCCTTGCATCGTATGTCTTTGTTTTAGGGTGCATGGGCAATGCACAGGTTAGGGAATCTGTGAGTTAATGGGAGGAAGTCTTAAATCCTAAAAGCTTTCTATGGAAAAGATGTATTAGATCGTTTAGGCTGTTCCACCCAGCCAATGTGGAATTGTTCCCAGTGGTGTATTTGCTGGTGCAATACTCGTGATGCAGGGCTCTGTTAATATCTGTAACCAAGTAGCTCTCCCCCAACCCTCCACGCACACCATGTGCAAATAGCGCTCGGTGGTGCCAGATCCTCCACGTCTGTGTATGTGTGTTGGATTTCCCACCCCCCACCTTTGGCAGGAGGTTTTGATTACATATTGCTCTGGCATGCTCCCTGTCTTTGATGTGGAGTTTCCTGTCATGTATAACGTGTTCAGTATCACGTAACCCAGCTCAGTGGCTCCTCTCACAGGGCTGCTGGAAAATAATGAGATGCATTCCTCATTCTGGTTTTTACAGAGGAAAAACGTCTGGGCTCTTGAGCAGAAATTTTGTTTCAAACTGGCTTTTCTTTGTTTTTGTTACTGCTCTGCAGGACTGTTTCAACTAGGAAGGGTTCCTATTCACAGTCTGCAGCTGACTTTAAGCCGAATAAAGACACGAGCTGTATGGTTCTGTTCTTTTATTTAATCATTTCTCTTTTGTACCTATTGTTCGTCTGTGGGGTGCACATTAGCTGGAGTGTTTCCTTGCATTAGCTGCATAGTTCAGGTTTCATTTTTCTTATTTGTTTGTGCTGTGTGTGAAGTAGCAATCAGCTAATCTAGATTAGGTACTTTGGAGAACTATATCATGAGTATATACTATATTGAATAGACATAGCAGTGTAATTTTAGCTGGTAAACTAAATGGCAACTGAAGCATGGTTCTTGTATTAAGAAGCCCTCTTCTGTTTTACCATGTTTCTTTATTCAAATATAGAAGTTAGTGATGGAAAAGATCTATTCCAATAAAGTCCATTCCTCTCCAAATGCAGGCTACACCTGCACCTCTTACACCTTTTGCTACCAGAAGCTCATTAAGGCCCTAATTCATAAGAGCACTTAAGTTCATGTTTGATTTTAACCTGGTGAGAGGCCCCATTGGAGTAAGTGGACTACTCACATGCTTAAAACTAAGCATATTGGCAGAGCACTTATGTTGAGAGGAAGAAGGAAAAAACGTGTGTGAAGGTGAATAAAATATAGATCCCCTACCTAGAGTCCTGCCTAATTTAAAGGGCAGTTCTAGTATGAAAAAGGATTTGCAATATAAACAGGGAATCGATCTATTGACTACAACAAGGTGCCATTTTTGCAAGATCACTATCTGCTTTAGTGGGGTGGGAGGCAGAAGTGGAAGAATTTATTCTGATGAGCAGTGGTAGAACCAAAAGAGCTCTGTGAAAGAGCTGCGTTTACTTCTGGATCATGCTTCATCAACAGAATTGTTAAGTTGCAATTACAAGATCATATTCTGCTCTCTGTTACACCTGTGCAACACCTTTTGAAAATAGCTGGTTGGTACAAGTGTAACTGAAAGCATAATTTGCCTGCAGAATTTTGTTGTCATGATAATGCAGAAATAGGAAAGAACTCGGCATGACTTGGAGATTGTGGGTTGAGTCTAATGCCTGCAAACAGAAAAAACTGTATTTTTTTTTTTTTTACTTGTAAAACTAGACAAATTTGATACGAAATCAACCTCACAATATTAGGCTGCTGAGTCACTTTTCAGAGTGAAGCCATGCTTAAAATCTCATATCCTGTTTTGTTTTAGGTGATACATACTGTATAAAACCATATCACCAAGGTGGAACGTGTTCCTAGACACAGATATCTGATGTATTAATTTTGGCAATACCTCCTGTGCCTTATCACGTCAAAGTTACTGAAATGAAACAATTACTTATCTTAAACAATAGTTCACCCTTATTGCTTGGTGTGGGAGATACAATATACCAGAATAATTCCAGGTATAACTTCTGAGTGTATGGAGTTACATCACAGATAAGTTTGGCCCATTTAGTTCAAACGGTGAAATGGCTTGTCTCGATAAACTACACTGATGAATAAAACATATCTTGCCCATATTCTTCCTGTTTGTGTTATGAGAGAGCCAAAATGGAATGGAATGTTTCAGACTTTGTTATTGATCCCTGGGTAACCTACATGGTTTAATACTAAACCAAGCAACTACAATCTTCTTGGTATGTGTTTATATCAGCTGTAAATAAAACTACCTTAAACTTATTACATAATAAAATCAACACAAGTGAAACAGATTATTTATTCAGTTGCTGTATTCATAAAGCACTTCCTCTGGTTACTATATTTGGAGTGCTAGGCAATCTATAGAAAAACTTAAATAAAATCTTGGCCAGAGCCCAGAAAAACTAGCTAGTCTTTCCCTCAAACAATACAGGAAAAAAGAAAATAATATCAAAAAGATGAACCACTTGGGGGAGGCAGAGATTTTCCTAATTTTCCATAATGCTCCCGATTTTTACATGTAATTATGAAATTACTAATACAGGTTTAAGCCTACGAATTTTGCAAGCACATGCATACTTGATGAGTGACACACACCCGCCTGACAAACACAGCAAATAGTTCTGCAGCTGTGGGGGGTATTTACCACCACCACCCCCCTTATGGCACAGGCAAGGGGGAGGGATAGCTCAGTGATTTGAGCATTGGCCTGCTAAACCCAGGGTTGTGAGTTCAATCCTTGAGGGGGCCACTTAGGGAGCTGGGACAAAATCAGTACTTGGTCCTGCTAGTGAAGGCAGGGGGCTGGACTCGATGACCTTTCAGGGTCCCTTCCAGTTCTAGGAGATAGGATATCTCCATTAATTTAATTTAATTTTAATTTAATTGATAGGAAACAAGCTATGGAGATTTTGAGTGGGCCAGGGTGTTGCTTCTTTCCCTGCCCAAGCCACGGGCTGCGCTCTAACTGCCCCATGTGGACCCTGCTGGACTCTGTTTTTGTGCTCGAAGTACCCAGTGTACCAGTAAGGTCTGCTTGGGCAGTTAGCGCACAACATGCAGCTTTGTGGCTTGGATGGTGACTCCCGTGCCCCAAACTCCATTCAGAATCACTGCAGCTTGCCTCCTGTCAGACCCTCACTGTGCAGTCTGCAAGGGAGGAGAAGGCAAGGTGGGGGGGGGAGGAGCAGGAGGAAGCAGCATTGGAGGAGGAGAGAGGGAATGGGACAGAGGATGCCCCACCTGATAAGGAGGCCCAGAACTGGCCCAGGTAATTAAGGGCCCTCTACAGAATAGGAGGGCAGTGTACCTAGGGCTGATCCTCCCCTTCTTCTTGTTTAGGGGTGGGAGTTGGGCACAACAAGGGGGGGCCCATGCCCTCTCCTTGGTCATAGATAAACTGAGACCTCTCCCGAACTCCTTGAGGAGAGGATAGGGTAGGAGAGAGAGGTCCTTGTTTCTCTGTGGGGGGAGAAGTCCCACTTACTTTAACATGCACAGAAATGCATCTAAAATGCAGAAGTGTTCAAGGCATTCCTTCTAAGCGCCCCTCCTCACCCCCCCCCCATCTATATGTGGCTTTGTACCTTGTCGACGGTCCAACCAATCTCCCTAATTCCTCCCTAACTTTTTCTTTCTTTCTTCCAGAAGCACCCCTGAAAGTCTCAGAGCAAAGCTGGTATCTCTGGGAGGGGTGCAAAGAATCCAAAATGTACTGACCAATGTAGGAAGGCCTTGTACCAGATGCCAGAGACAGCCAGGAGAGAGAGTGTGGTCTAGTTGTTCAGGCCTGGGACTGGCAGCCAGGGGAACAGGTTTCTAGTCCAGACTCCCACTGGCGCATCTCTCTATGTGGGAAATTCCAGTAGATCTCCTCAAGGCCGGGGGAGTTCCACAGACTGCCCCAGGCTAGATTCAGTTGTGGTTTCCAGACTGAAAACAACTAAAACCCAGGCATCTTTGAGTGCCCGCTAACCTCAGCAAGGGCAAATCCATGACAGCCATCACTAGAAGATTGTCCGTTACATTGATCAGAGCTGCCTCTATGATGTGAGACAGTTTGATTCTAGACTGAGCTCTGCATCATTGTCTGATCCAAGTGGTATTGGAGCTTCCCAGCCAACACTTCCTCCATAACCTCTCCTGAAAAGGGTAGATTAGAGACTAGACAAGAGACTGGGATAATAACCTAAAGTGAAGGCTTTTTTATGCCTATGGACCATGCCTTTGCACATGACTCCATCTTTATGCTTCTCTTCAGTCATCTACAAGGCTAGCACTTCTCCACTGGCCTTAGGTCAGGAAGGACGTGTATTATGGGTGATAAGCTCAAGCTCACCCTCTGAAACTCAACCAGGGGTGTTTGTTCCCTCCTGGTTCTGACACCGTAGCGGCAGTGAGGGCCCAGCCTCTGCTGATCTAGCCAATGAAAGTCACAGCCAGCATGACGGCTGCCCTCTTGGCAGACGCACCAAGGATGGAACTGGGATTCTGCAGACTTGAAAGCCTGAGCTGCAACAGTTTGAGCCATCGGTCGGGTTGCGGGACAAACTAAATATCGGGACAGTCCCGATTTTATTGGGGCGTCTGGTCACCCTAGTAACCACCCACCCACCCACCAGTGTGTTACACAAGCAGCAACTGACTTTGTCATAGGGTACAGGTATATCAGGTTGCTGCCATCCCAATGCCGTTCCACTGGATAATTCTCCTGCTCTTGCAGTGGTAGAGATCAACAAAGCTGTTCACAGAACATCAGTAGAATCAGTGATGCTAAATAGAACACAAGGTTGTCTTACTGGTCAACCTCCGCTGCTGCTCCAGCTTTTCCCCTAGCTATTTATTTTCTCCTCTGTGCAGTCAGTAAACCAAGGCCAGCCCTGGGGTGATGCAAAGGCAGAGGGAGCTTCTTCCTGTAGATGATGGAATGCAGCAGCTGTTTAAGGGTGACTCGTACAGCAGAAAAAAATTGTGACGCATTTTAATTCTTTATGATGTGTACCTAAAGTAGGCCTGAAAGTTTTTGGTTTGGTTTAGTTCTTGAACACCCCACCTCCCACCCTAAATATTAGGGTTTCCTTGCTTTCTGTTATGGCAGAACATCTCTGGCTCATAGCTGGATCTTGTAATACGTTCTGAAGCTGGCTACGCTTTGGGTTAGTTCTATCTCGTGCAGTAGCTGATATCAGAGTTGAGCATTGTTGACCCAAGACATTTTATCTACAGTCTTGTAACTTTTCTTCTAGGCCTTGTTAGCAGCATTGTCCCAGAAGACTACACTTGACTCAGAGGCTTGTAGTTGGAGAGGCTATTTCAGGTATACAAAGGTCTTGATCTGCTCACAGCCTTGTAAATTAGGTTCAAGGCCTTGAATTGGAAATGAACTGTGAGCGTATAGAGTACAGAGGTGATGTGATTCCTCGCTAGGGAGCTGCACTATCGTGTTTTGCACGAGCTGGAGCCTCTTGGTTGCTTCTACCTTAACCATAATAACCACTCTCCTGGAGATGACCCATTCTAAAAGGTACATATTTGCTGCAAAAGTTAGGAAGTTAAACCTCTGAGCTGGTGGAATTTATTGGCCATTCATCTAGAGGGAACAGTTGAACTATCAAACCAGCAATTGACTGCAGTAGCCTCTTTCACTGGCGCTGATAAGTTAGTTGGACTTAGTTATTTATACCTGAAAAGAGAGAATGAGACTTCCCCCTCCCCAAACAGCAAAGATAGTCTGTTCTACAAAATCTGGTGGGCCTAGCAAACTACACGGGCCTGTTAGTTCTCTTAGTCATCATTATGTAATATTTATAATATGTAGTTCCTAGAGATCTTGATCAGGATTAGCAGTCTTTTGTGCACACACATACCAAACACAGTCCTTGCCCTGAACAGCTGACTAGGAAGCGGCATGTAAAGGGAGGGTAACACTATAAAATATACAATTTTTGTGTACGTGTAGAGTTTTTTTTCATGGTAATTATGTAAAAGTACCAACCATGCTGAGCTGTTTGTCCTCAAGCTGCTATTAATTGGCTGATTTCTTGTAGGCATCATGGCAGAGGTGCATCTTGAGGGGAGGTTATTGGCCTTACTGTACAATTCAGCGTGGGTGCTCAGTGCATAAGGGACAGTGTGGAAGAAGGCATAAGATGTGTTTGTGAGAAGCTGCCAAATGGTTGGAACAGAGGAGGCAGGTGGTATTGTGATAAGTCAAGGTCAGATAAATAGGGCAAGGCAGAGTTGTGAAGTTTGAAAAGCTTGAAGCCAGAGTATGAATACAAAGAGAAGGTGGGGAGGCAAAGAAAGTGATCTTAGCTGCTTTTTTTGTATGGCAGTGCTAGGGGACCAGAAGGGGGAGTCTGCAGTCATTAGGACAGATGAGGGTCTGGATGAGAGTATTGACTGTTAGAATCATAGAATATCAGGGTTGGAAGGGACCTCAGGAGGTCATCTAGCCCAACCCCCTGCTCCAAGCAGGACCAATCCCCAAATGACCCCCTCAAGGATTGAACTCACAACCCTGGGTTTAGCAGGCCAATGCTCAAACCACTGAGCTATCCCAAACAGAAAAGGTTAGATCTTTAAAAACGATGTGAAGGAAGAAGTGGCAGGACTTAGTTACATCCTGGATGTATAAGGCAAGAGTGGGAGGAATTCAAGATAGATGACCCATAATGGGGCTGAACTACGAAGGATGGTGTTGGCAGTGACAGGAAGTGAAGGTTTCGGGGGGGAAATCATGTGCTCAGTTTGGCTATGTTAAGTGTAAGCTGGTGGAGATTTCTCAGAGGAGATGTTGGATATACACGTTGAGATGAGCGAATTGAGAGAGTCTGCTTGAGAGCAAAGAGGATAGAGGCGTGAGTCAGCAGTTTATAGGTGACAGTTTAAACCTGTGTGAACAATGAAGTCACCCAAATATGGGGATTAAGGAAAGGAGAGGATCAAGAATGGAGCCCGGTGGGACTGCCCCATGAAGAGATGGGGGTGTGTTGAGGACTCCCCACCCTACTGAAAGATTCTGAAGTGATCAGAGAGGTAGGATTTGAACCCAGGAAAAATGGTCTCTCAAGCCAAGTAAGGACGTGATTTTTAACAGTGTCTCCTCTGCTGCTCCTGGCACTGTTGATAAGTCAAGGAAGGTGAAGGACAGGCCCTAGGATCCAGCGAGGAAATGATCATTAGAAACCTTGGGGCGAGCAGTTTCTGTGGAATGGAGGGGGTTAGGAGGGACTGGAATCTAAAATGGAGGAGAGGAACTCAAGGCAATGGCATGTTCACTGAGGTGCAGGTGGGGCAAAGTTAGAGAAGCAGTTGGGTTAAGACCACTGCAGTCTTGTATTTTGAGTGAAATAGCCCAGAAAAGATTGAAAGGAGGAGAGAAAGGGGATGGCTGAGAGTGGGAACACATTTTATCTCCTTAGGTTGGTTAGTTAGAAGAGAATGGAGTGGAAGACAGCATTCTGACAGGAGGAGAGGATAGATCAGGGGTCGGCAACGTTCGGCACGCGGCTTGCCAGGGTAAGCACCCTAGCGAGCCGGGCCAGTTTATTTACCTGCTGACGCGGCAGGTTCGGCCGATCGCGGCCCCCACTGGCCGCGGTTCGCAGTTCTGGTCCAATGGGAGCGGCGGGAAGCGGCGCGGGCAAGGGATGTGCTGGCCGCGGCTTCCCGCCGCCCCCATTGGCCCAGGACGGTGAACCGCGGCCAGTGGGGGCCATGATCGGCCAAACCTACCACGTGAGCAGGTAGATAAAACTGGCCCGGCCCGCCAGGGTGCTTACCCTGGCGAGCCGTGTGCCGAACGTTGCCGACCCCTGGCTTAGAGGTTTCTGTGTAGACAGAAGTCTGTAAATTGAGAAATTGTCAACAGATCAGGACATGCAAACATTGATGGAGGAGGGGAGAGCAAGAAATATGGTTTGTGTTGTTTGTAGGGTGACCAGACAGCATGTGTGAAAAATTGGGATGGGGGCGGGGGGTAATAGGAGCCTATATAAGAAAAAGCCCCCAAAATCGGGACTGTCCCTATAAAATCGGGACATCTAGTCAGCCTAGTTGTTTGTGTAGTGGATTATATTTCTTGTGAACAGAGTAATAGAATTCTTTTCCCCAGGGACAGCACCTCTTGTGTCCAAGCACAGAAAGGAGTTNCAGTGGGGGCCACGTCAGCAGGTAAATAAACTGGCCCGGCCCTCTAGGGTGCTTACCCTGGCGAGCCGCGTGCTGAATGTTGCCGACCCCTGGGATAGATGTTGGCAGGGAAGGGCAGAAGAGAGTAAGAGGGAAGGGAAGGGAGGTTGTGGTGAAAGAATAGTTCAGAGTCTGCACTTGGGAGGCCTGAGTTCAATTCCCTGCTCTGCCACAGACTTCCTGTGTGACTTTGAGCAAGTTATTTAGCCTCTCTCTGCCTTAGTTCCCCATCTATAAGATGCAGTAGTGCCACTTTCCTATCTCCTAGGAGCAGGGTGACCAGACAGCAAGTGTGAAAAATTGGGACAGAGGGTGGGGGGTAATAGGAGCCTATGTAAGAAAAAGACCCAAAAAGTGGGGCATCTGGTCACCCTACCTAGGAGTGTTATGAGCAAAAAAGCCATTAAATATTGTGTGGGGCTCAGATACGACACTAATGGGGACCATATAAGATAGATCTGACCATTTTTTTCCTTTAAAAAACAAGCAAGATTTTGCAGACGATGAGACAAATATAGCAAAGCACTAATTGAGTTTGAGGTATGGGAGTCAATGAGGATGGAGAAATACAGCTGCTTGATAGTCTACAGCAGTACTGAAGGAGGGAGAGAAGAGAGTTGCAGTGGAGGAAGCCTGCATGATCGTGAGACTTTTTCCAGAGATGTTTTGGGGCATGGGAAGAGGAGGAAGCAGATGTGGGAGTGAACCAGGTTCAGGAGTTCAGTTATCATACATCCCTCTTTAGTAGGTTTTTAAGGGCACTGTCAAGCTATCAGGTGTTTCTAGGTCCAAATTTAGATTTTATGGGTTTGTCTTATAGAATTCATGAAATTAAAAAACAAAACAAAAAATCTTAGTATTGAAACATTTCATCTGGAGGGGTTGTGGCCTTTAACATTGTGATAGTGCATGAGAACCTGTGCATCAAACTGTCTTGTCTACTTTAGTTGTCCACCCTGACCAAAGTGATAAGAAGGTGGAAAGTACAAATATATTTATATTTTTGTTTGCGTAATCTAGAGTATTAGCCATCCAGGAACCAATTTTCCAATATGGCTTTTAACTTGACGTTGTCTCATAATTTTCTTTTTTACTGCAAAGCTTTTCCTCTAAAGTATTGTCAGAAGAATACTAGCTATGTTCTTCCAGATATACTTGCTAGTCTACAAGTCTTTTTTTTTTTTTTTACACCCTGGAGCCACGGCATTTTTCCAATTAAAAGACATTGTCAGGTTAAGCCATATTTGACAAATAATTCTTGCATTTCAAATATTTTTAAATTAACAAAATGTTTCTTCTGTCTTTGATTTTATTTATACTTTTCCTAGTAAAACATACTGTAGAATTTTTGAGTATGTGTGCCATCATTTTGGTGCAGTTCTCACAGGAGAAATCAAAAGTCCATGATATCCATTTTATTGAATCAGTCTCAATGTATTTAGACACTTTATTTTGAGTGTAGGCCTTCAGATAGATATAAATTCAAATTGCATGTTAAACTGACTAAATGTGGATATTAAATCAGAATATTTAAAAATTTCTTCTATCCACCTGCCCCTACTTTCCTGTGTCAAACACATAGCCCGACTACCTTTTTATTTTAAAAATAAAAAGGCTCTTTTAAAACCATCTTTACATTTGAGATATACAAAGAACACATTGAAAGCAGGAACACACTGGACATGCAGATTAATGTACTAGAGAAATATAATCACCAGAAAGGATTACTTTAAACTGTATTATATACTTAGGGATTCAATATATTAAAATGAATCAAAGAAAAAATGCATCTCTTCAAGGTAGCTAGCTCATTATTGCATTTCTTTTTATACTCGAGGAAAAAAACATTATTTTTAAGAACACTATTGTTATAGAGAATCTGTCACTGGAACAATAACTCTTATCTGATGAGACTAATGCATTCTTGCCCTCTGATTGATCATTAACACTGTTTTTCTGAGGGCCTCTCGGTTGATGATTAAAAAACAGTGGTGCTGTTTTAAAAACCCATCTCTCATTTTGTGTGTTGGCTGTGACTGGCATAGCAGATGTGTGTGTCAGTTATAACTCCTGCGCTTCGTCAGGGTTGTCTGGGCTGTATTAATTTAAAACACCACAGCTACCGCCCCAGCAGTGCCAGTGAGACTTGGGGTTAGTGGAGCTCTTTGTTTGACAACTGCTGCTGTATTGTGTGTGTTTGATTTGTTTTTAATTTCTTTACAGATGTCCATCTCCGTTCAGATGTCCAGTTTTCTGTAAGTTGTGCTCTGATACTAGTAGTTAAATACAGGAAGGGCCTGCTCTTTAGTGGTTTAAATATCCAGCATCGCAGTGGTCTATGGGAATAG
Organism: Trachemys scripta elegans; assembly: GCF_013100865.1. NCBI lineage: Eukaryota > Metazoa > Chordata > Testudines > Emydidae > Trachemys > Trachemys scripta. Next base: position 131,829,288 of record NC_048302.1, read on the forward strand.
CATGAAAGGCTGGGTATTGGAGGTGCACTGTTTTTATATTCTCTCACATTAGGGTTCATGTACCTGAACTCCTGTAAATCAGTGCTTTTAAGATGAACAGACTCCTAGTAGATCATTTAAATGCAAAGTTTTTGCCATTAGAGGAAAGGCGATTGGCTTGGAGCATGTCAGATCAATATGAGCTAGTCTGCTTTATTAAGGAAACATTTATGCTAATATGAAAATTTGAAATATTGGGAGTGGAAGTATTTAAAATGTGATTTGGTAACGATAACAGGTTAAAATACAAGAAGGGACTGTTGTGACTGCAGACTAATGTACAGTATTCTGATTACAAATGGACATTTGTAATTTATGTTGCTTCATAGAGAGGGTATATGCATGTGCAGTGGCTGTCATTGTACTGGCAGTCTAAATTAAAGCAATGTAAAGTCCATGTGGTCAAATGTTGCAGTGCTAATATTTATCAAGTGATGATACTGCTGATCAAGTGTAAGAGCAGTGAGGTCATTGTTACAAAGTGTGCATGGGCTTACATCAAACTATGTGTTCTGTTTTTAGCTTATTGTTTATACACTTGGCCTCTTTTACATGCTTGCACAAAGAACGTTGCATGCGGAGTGTGATATTGTGACATGGCTGAAAAGCAGAAAGGGAATGACTGCTTTTTCAGCTGAATGTTTGCATGAAAGGAGATAACTCATAGTATTCACTGTAGTAGGAAGAGAGCCTGAGAACACAGATGTGGCTTCCCTTTTCATGCTGTTTAATTTCTTTCTCAGCCATTCTTTAGGGCTTGTCTACATGGGGAAATTGACTGGCCTATCTCTAACCAAATAAATATTCTGCTATAGCTGTGCCAGGCGATTTCCCCATATAGACCAGGATTAGATACAATTTAGGACTTCAGTGGTGGTTTCTATGGCTTTTTTTTTTTTTTTTAAGGTTTTTTTTTTTTTTTTTTTTAAGAGATTTATATTGGCAAAAGCTTACTTTTTACTCTATCTCAGGGGTAGGCAACCTATGGCACGCGTGCCAAAGGCGGCACACGAGCTGATTTTCACTGGCACTCACACTCCCTGGGTCCTGGCCACCGGTCCGGGGGGCTCTGCATTTTAATTGAATTTTAAATGAAGCTTCTTATACATTTTAAAACCTTTACATACAACAATAGTTTAGTTATATATTATAGACTTCTAGAAAGAGACCTTCTAAAAATGTTAAAATGTATGACTGGCACGCGAAACCTTAAATCAGAGTGAATAAATGAAGACTCGGCACACCACTTCTGAAAGGTTGCCGACCCCTGCTCTATCTAAATTTTGGGTCAAATTTGACTTGTGTCCCTTCAAATAAATTGTCTGTCATATCATCTATCCATTGTTTAATGCACTTTCTATTTTGATTTCTTTTCGTTGTCTGAGAGTGGTTTTTTATGAGACAGGAACTAAATTCACAATAGAATCTTGCTAATGAAGGATTGAATAAATATGACTATTTACATTGTGATACAATATCTTTTGATTTTTAGTCTGTTTTGAGAAATGTAGTTGGTTTCTAATGACAGATAATACTTCACAATACTTCCATATAGTATATTTTTACCAGTGATTAAATCTTAGTAGTGCAAATCTTGACTACAGAACTCCGCCGTTAAACCTTGGCTGTGAAATGGGGTGAGACTGCCAGGACTTTTGAGAGAATTATCAGGCTTGCTGATAAGAGAGGGAGGTTCTGCTGAAATTATGTTTTGAACTTTTCAGTATCCAGTGAGCAGATCAAAGTAAATGGTTTTTATGGAGCCAATGTATCAATTGTTAGGCCTTGGCTACACTTACCCGGTAGTTCGGCAGCGAGCGATCGAACTTCTGGGTTCGACTTATCGCGTCTTGTCTGGACGAGATAAGTCGAACCCGGAAGTGCTCGCCGTCGACTGCGGTACTCCAGCTCGGCGAGAGGAGTACCGCGGAGTCGACGGGGGAGCCTGCCTGCCGCGTGTGGACCGAGGTAAGTTCGAACTAAGGTACTTCGAACTTCAGCTACGTTATTCACGTAGCTGAAGTTGCGTACCTTAGTTCGAATTAGGGGGTTAGTGTAGACCTGGCCTTATAGTCTCAGTTGTTGGAGGAGGAAAGTAAGACCGTGCATAGAGAACATCTCAGTGACACATTTTCTTCCATGAAATGTCATTCATAGCCCTGGTCTGGACATCATAGCTAGATTGACGTAAGGCAGTTTACGTCGACCTGACTCTCTGTAGCTCCCACAGATGTAACTCGCCCACTACACCGACTTAATAACTCCACCTCCGTGAGAGGTGTAGCACTTAGGTCGATATAGTTAAGTTAATGCCGTGTCAGTGTAGACACTGCATTGCTTACATTGACTGTTGCCGCCTTTTAGAAGCCATTGCACAGTGCCCCACACTGATAGTTAAATCAGTGCAAGCGCTCCTGGTGAGGATGCACACCGCTGACACAGGGGCATAGTGTGGACGTGCCAAAGCGATTTAATTACTGCAGTGGCTGTACTTCAACGTAACTTAGCTCAGCTTAATTTTATAGCGTAGACTTGTCCATAGGTTTCTCATGGTGCTTCATACATCACAGGAATTCATCTTTGGCATGAACTCAGATGTTTCAACTATCTTGTGTAGTAGTCAGACTAACTAAAATAGAAGCAGTTGGGTTGAATTTGTTATTGCATGCCAGACATTATGGGGCAGGGTAGTTTTCAATCCTGACTCTACTTACTTACGGGGGAAAGAGTAGTTGTTCTTTAATGGGAAGCCAGGTGAGGGTTCCTCAGCTGTGACTTGCTGTGTGGTAGCAGTCTCTGCAGGGTGTGGATTGTGATTTGCTTTCCTTTGCATCTGGCTCAGAACTCCTTTAATTTGCTAGTAAGAGAATACTTCTAATCCTTTTCAATGAGATCAATGGATTAATGGCTTATAAAATTGCAAGGATTAACTGAGTCTTTTTTAAAGCAGCACACCACCATTTGTGTACCCAAAGTAGTATAGGTTTAAGAAGGAATCTATTTGCTGTTAGTAAGATTTTTTATTTATTTATTTAAATATTGAACTTATTTGTAGGGTTTTTTTAATAAATCCAAGAACTTGAATTGATACCTGGTTCTTTTCTTTTATTTGCTAAGACTAAAAAAAAATGCAGTTGGTGCATACTCAGTATTGTTCATTTCTCAGGCCTGGTCTACACTGCCACTTTGCAGAGCTGCAACTTTCTCGCTCAGGGATGTGAAAAAACACCCCCGTGAGTGCTGCAAGTTTCAGTGCTGTAAAGAGGCAGTGCAGACAGTGTACCAACGCTGGGAGCCGTGCTGGTAGCTACCCCCCTCGTGTGGGTGTGTTTGTTTGTTTTCTTTTTTACAGTGGCGGGAGACTTCTCTCCTAGCGGTGGTGCTGTGACTACACAGCCACGGTGCTAGTGGAGACGTACCCTAAGATGTTTAGGGTACCTTTCTGCAGCTCTTACACACGGGAAGTTCCAACTGGCCCTGGAGTTTTGCCTGAATGAGGATCATTTGCAGGATCATACACAAAGAGGGTTTATTTTTTTAAGCCACTTGATTACGTAATCTTCATTTGATTATTTAGAATGAGTTTTTAACTTGCCTCCTGTGGGTGACTCTCAGATCCTAGTTGGACCAGAAAGGAAGGGCTGTTCTTCTAGCCCTCTTGTATCTGATGTGAAGGGGAGAAAGATTAAAATTAAGTACTTGCATTCTAAAAAATGTAAAAAATAAAACTGAATTCTAATAATCAAAAAAAGACCCTATTGCAAAAATGCTGTTCCTTGGAGTGCAGGTTTTTGTTGGACAGATTTGAAGGTAAGGATTTAGTTACACCCTACTGACCCTCCCTCTCCCCCTTCAAAGTACTGCTTAAAATCTTCCTTTCTGTGTGGCTTGTTTAAAATAACTTTCTCCTCCGCTTGTTTTCTTTCTATATTTGCTTGACCTAGCTAGGCTAGGTGATCCTCATTGTCCAATTGCCGAGCTACAAGCCGGAAAGCCCTGGCTGCCCCCCAGTATGCTTTCAAAGACATGCTTTTCAAATATATACAAAGGAAGGCTCATGATTTCCACTACGCTAATGAGGCCATGGTAGTCTCATTGAAATGTGCCAATAGCTGCCATGGTGGTATTTGAGCAGCCTTGTTCTGTGAATTCAAATGTGATTTAACATGGCAGCCCCCATGGAGCTGAGGAAAACTGGCTTCTCCTACAGAATTTCAATAATGCTTCTCTTCTGAACTTAAAAAAAATCACCAGCCTGTGGAGCCCCAGTGTAGGTTTAATTCCAGTCTTTCATTTTTAAAATTTAAGTTTACGTTTTGCTGAGTTTTTCCTAAAGACAGAGGCGGTACAGAAAATGTATAGAAAGGTGGGTGGAATTGAGGAAAGAAATTTCTGTTCAATTTCTTTTCCCCTACTGAGAAGCTTGCATAGTGGTAGCAAGAGGGACTTGGGAATGCTGACAGGTTGAGATTGTGGTTTGATAAATGGACCAGTTTAAAGTATCTTTAGCCTGTATTAAAAGCTTGTATTACTACTCAACTGCATCATATGCTCTCTTGACCTTTTAAAGAGATACTTGGCATAGCCTGCATGCTTGTTGCTAAGTTATGTGGCTGGTGCCTATAATATCTTTTGCCTTCCAGTAGAAGACTCTGATTACATGAAGTTATAAAGTTCTGATCTAAAACCTCTCGACCACTGCAGCTCTCTCTTGTGTTGGTGGCTTAGTTGTCCTAGGAACTCCCTCTATCTTTGCAGCAATCTTACACTATTTATTGAGATTTATTGTATTCTAGGCACAAAATAAAACCCTACTGTAAGGTGAAGTTAAGTTTGCAAGAACTAACATAAAGGTAAAAATCCTTGCATTAACGTAGGGGGTGAGTTTTTTAAAATTGAAAACTGAAAAATTCAGAGTTAAGCTGATAAGAAACCTAAACAAGGAAATAGAGGAATTGGGAACTTGGGTAGGCAGCCCAGCAGGGAGCTAGTCCTGTCCACCCCACCAACCTGCTAGACACACGCACCTGTTGCATAAATAAATCAAACTTCATTGCAGTTGCCTTTGACTTTCTATTCTCTAGCTAAGATCTGGCTGCAGAAGTGGGGAGAGGTATCTCCCCCCCCCCCCCATGCAAACACCATTTTTTTTAAACATCTTAATTGCAAACAGCTGGTCTGATTAACTTTGAAATTTTCCTTTTTTTCATTGACCTGCAGTTGAGTTACACACTTTGCGGTCTGTTTCTGTAGGGGAAAAGGCTAGAAACTTAACTCAAAAAACAAAAGAAAAAATGCTGCACACACCTTAGGTCTCCAGCCGTTAATGTAAGCCTCTCTGATCCAATGTGCCCTTCTGATGTTGTTTGAAATGCTAGTAGTTTAATTGATTAAAAATGAGAGAAGAGACACAACTTAGTGAACTGAAATCCTCTAGTCAAAATGTAATAGAAATGGCCAAAGAACTTAGATTTGCTGGACTGTGATGAATACCCCTGTTTTAAGGGTGTCATAATGTAATAACCTCTTATCCAATTACGTGGATGAAAAATTCTACCTCCAGCCCTGACTTCAACTTCAACTAATTTTGAGGTCACTGTAATTTGGTTTGTGACTTTCTTGAGGGGGCAGACGGTATCAGCCTGGCTTATAATCAAAATTAAATTTCACCCCTAATCATGAGAGCACAACAGTAAATTACTGTAATTTTTTTTTCCTGTTTCAAATTTATCCTTTAGAATGAGGTGGTCAAGTTTTGGGTTTGTTTTGTCTTATTTTATAAACTGTGCAGGTTGGTACCATGGAGTATACAGTAGGCTGTGAGGAACTGTAGGGGAAAAATCATGTTTTACGACTGTCACTGTTTACTCAAACAACACTACACCCTGTGCAAGGCCCCTGGAATGCCGCTGCATTCACTGGCCAATTTTGCAATACTGTCACAGTATTCAGTTCTCTTCGTTTCCACTGCTGCAGTTCCCACCGTGGGATAATGGAATTTCGGTATCCCTGACTCTTTACAATTCCATGGAATTTCTTTAATTCCTCAGAATACTTGAAAAATGTAGCTAGCAAATAGTAAAGCATACATAGAATTGAAAAATCACAATATGCGGCCCAGAATATGGCATGAACTCACATTAGCACTTTTTTTTCTTCCCACCAAACTGCTGAGAATTCTGAAAACCTTTCCTCCTGCTCCACAGAAAACAGCTGGTGCTTTAAAATGTAGGGAAAGAGAAACCATCGATTTAGCACATTTTGAGGTTAACATCTTCTGTTGGCATCCGGAAGGATGTAAAACAAACAATAAAAACGCATTGGCACAAATTTCTAAAGGAGTAGGGTGAGGAATGCGTTGTTGTTGTTTGTTTTAAAAGGTTCTTAAATAATGTTGACATCTTTTAATGAAACACAAAACAAAAACAAAAAATCCCACTGAGCTCCAAAATGTACCCTTGCCTTGCAAGAGTGGAGGAAGCTATTGGCACATCTCCTGTTAAAGTCTGAGAGTCTCCTGTTTGTTTTGTTAGTGCTTCTCTACCACAGAACACCAGCTTTTCAGTAATCTGCATGCTGCTGAATTGTGTGTGTGAGAGAGGGGAAAATTTAGTGCAGGTGGAAGGTGCTTCTTTGGGCATCCCTGGAGACTGAAGTCTTGTGCTCACAGAACAAGGAATGAGCGTAACAGCAGTACAAGATTTGCTCCTGGAGCATTCTGCACCAAATAATTAAAAATTCTGCGCCCCAAAAAATTAAAATTCTGTGCACAGTATTTTAAAATTCTGCAAATTTTATTTGTCAAAATAACACTACATAGTAACACCAGTTTCAATTATTTTGGTAATTTATTTCAAAATACACCTCTACCCCGATATAACAATGTCCTCGGGAGCCAAAAAATCTTACCGTGTTATAGGTGAAACCGCGTTATATTGAACTTGCTTTGATCCGCTAGAGTGCGCCGCCCCACCCCTCCGAAGCACTGCTTTACCGCGTTATATCCGAATTCGTGTTATATCGGGTCGAGTTATATCGAGGTAGAGGTGTACCTGTCAGCAAGTATCCTGTGACAATACAGAAGCACAAAAATTCCCCCAGGAGTAGAGAGTTAAAGAAACTCCTCTGACAACCCAGTCCCTGTTTCTCTGCCCCCTGCTCTGTCAGGGGGCCAGACACCCATAACCCCTCCCCCCCCCCGAGCCCCGCCCTAATGCCCCCCCCCGCCCATACACCCTTCCATTCCCTCCCCCGGAGCATAGGGATCCAGAGGGAGAAACAGCCTGATGCTGGGTCTCAGGCTTGCATGGAGTTTCCTGCACACTGCTGTCTCCTTCTCTCAGGGCCTGCTGGGAACTGGAGCTGCCAGGAACCCTCTAGCTCCCTCCGCATCCCACCCCCCAGCAGTGTCTTCTATGTGTGAGCTGGGATCTGCCAGGTCCAGGATCCCCTAGTGGCGGCCAGCAGCACTGCATCCCTTTTCTGTGGGGGAAAGGAAATTCTGTGTGCACTACATTAATTTCTGCAAAATTCTGCGTTGCGCAGTGGTGGAGAATTCCCCCAGGAGTAAAGATTCTTCCCTTCCATCCCCATACTACTTTGCTGTTCCTCAACTAGTCTTTGGAGCCACCTGGTCCCTTTTCAATCTACTCCCTAAAAAATTTTGAGCTAACACAGCAACCTTATTTAGTTTCTCCTCTGTACCCCTATTCTGAACTCAGCTAGTCTTTATTTCATTTACCTTTTGGTTTCTGGCGACCTACAGCATTCCTGCCACTAACACAAGATGCCTACCATAAACATATGCTGTGTAGGCTATCAACCTCTTGGTATTTTAGTTCTGACTACACTCCATTAGAGAAATGATGAGATGTCTGTATATTAACATAAAAGATATGAAAGGGCCTGTTCACGTTCTCTGCAGCATCATTGTTTTAGTACAGTGGTTCTCAAACTTTTTGTATTGGTGACCCCTTTCACACAGCAAGCCTCTGAGTGCGACCCCCCCCCACCCTCAGAGGGCTGGGGTTGTCAGCCCCACACCTGGGGGGGCAAAGGAGGACTGGGACTGTTAGCCATGTGCGGGGTTGACTGCTCCAGCCCCACCGCCCAGGGGCTGATAGCTCATGACCCCCACATAACTACCTTGTGATCCCCAGTTTGAGACCCTTGTCTTAGTATAACGATTCATGAATTGGCAAAGAGAGTCATTTTCAGGATTTTGGGGGAATCAGTTTTGGAGGGACCCTGTACTTAATGATTTCCTTCTCTGTGCCTCTACCCTTATTCAGTCGTTATTGTAAATCCGTGGATCACCAGTCCACTTGCCATGTAGCTAAGGCTAAGATTTAGTCACGGGTATTTTTAGTAAAAGTCACGGACAGGTCACAGGCAATAAATAAAAATTTACAGCCCTGTGACCCATCCATGACTTTTACTATAAATACCCATGATGACTAAATCTCTGTTTTTGGGGCCCCGTTGCTCTGTGGGGCCCCCCCGCTCCAGCAGTGAGGGCTGACTGCCCCCGGCGGCCCATTGCTCCAAGGCCCCCGGGGACCGCTCTCCCAACCGCCTTGGGGGCTGCTGCTGATATTGGCACATCTCCAAGCAGTGGCCAGTGTGTCTGACCCTGGCGACAGCCATGCCGGCCACGGCAGCTGTGGAAGTGACGGAGGTCACGGAAAGTCATGGAATCCGTGACTTCCGCAACCTCCGTGACAGAATGGCAGCCTTACCTATAGCTCACTGTATTTGGCCTCATAGTAGTATCCATGAATGTACTGCTCAGTGATACAAGGGTTTCCAGTTTGCATTACACAGTGGACTCTAGTATTTACATACAGGGAAAACACGGAAGGTCAAGAATTGGCACCGCAAGCTAGAGGGCAGTCTGAAAGAGGGAGAAGTTAACTGAATTGAGCAATAACGGTAGAGTGCTGTTTTTATCTTTATTGTGAAATGCCAGCCTGGAACGTTGACTGCTACGAAGCAGAAAGAGGAGGTTGTGTTTCTACATCCACATCTCATGGAGCAGCTTCATTCCTGGGTTTCAGTGCCTTCATTTAAAAGGAACATATGGATTTGTGTTTGAAAGGAGAGCCATTTGGCTCCAGTGGGAAGAACTGACATTGTCCATGGATCTGGAGTTTCAATTTTGTTTGTGTGTCAAGGATTCTTCCCTTTCTCCCTTTCAAATTCAAGGGGAAGTGTTAGTGGGGAGTTGCTTGGAGTGTGATCTAGTACTTAAAGCAGAGGATGAGCGTTTGTACTCCAGTGTTCTACTCCTGACTCTGCCACCTTGGACAACTCACTTAACCTTTGTGTGTGTCACTTTACACGTCTGCTCCTCCACTTGGCCCGAGGAGGTCAGCACAGTCGTGTGTAAACCCAAATTCCCAATGTCTGAGTACTTTTCACCCCTGCCTTCCAACACTCTGCTGACAGGGATAGTGAGACTAATCTTGGTCTTATCATATCATTTCTTCTCCAACTGCACACAGCGTTTGGCTAGAAGTACTAGCATGACAGGATCCTAATCATTTTCACTCTGCTGCTGTTGCTGGGCAATGGGAAGCGGAATAGACATGATGCTCTGTTGCTTGGGGTGATAGGGAAATGGAGAAACTCACTTGTTAGTTTTCCAACCTCGCCTGTACCCTGAGTTCCTACAACAATTGTAGAGGATCATGCCTGTGCTATTTCTGCACAACACAGGTTTTCCCCCCTCCCCCCCCGGACCAGTAGGACCAGCAGAGAGAAACTGGCCTTTGAGCATGTCATTTTAGCACTTTTGCTCCTCCTGTCTGGTCTGTCTGCTGGACAAGTAGCAACACAGGACATGGGGACATGCAAATAGGATGCCACCAATCCTGCACCAAATTTAAAATCCTAGAGATTATCCCCTTTGTGAGAAGGGACTAAGCACATTCTAGTATTTTATGAAAAATAAGGAAATGTGGGTACTAAAGAAGCAGCAACATTATGCAAGGTTCCTGTTTACCTATGCAAGATGGGCAATAGTCACCCTTTAAAACTGAACAGTGTAAAACAAGTCATTGTTCCACCATCATAGTGTTAATACTAGCCTAGGTTGTAAATGGATTTGAAAAAATGCTGCATGCATTCCCACCACCTTTGTGAGAAATGAAAGTGAATGCTGAGGGTCATGACATTTTGATCTCCTTTAGAGCTGTTGTGGCAGGAAACAGTGAAACAAAAGGCCAGAGGGAAAAATTCTTCAAGTTTTATTTCATAGCTGGGACGGGGGAAGTAAATACGTGGGTAGGACAATTTTGTGCGCACAAGCAGTTAAAGGAGCTAATTTAGGTTTCTGAGATTCAGTACATTGGGCTTGGATCTTATGACTATCTCCAAATGTATGTTGCTGGCTGCTCTGCAAGATTTCTGCAATTATGCCACACGCCTACTTTTCTGGTTTGGATTTCCTTTGAAACCACTGAGGAGAGGATGGACAAAATGACCGAATGAATCACTTCCATTTCTCATTTCTGCTTCAGTCCAGTCCGAGCACATCATGAAAGAAGAATGTTTTACTTTGTTTTGAACTTCATTTCCTCACTATTTTAGACTGGTTAGAAGGTTCTTTTGATGTTTTTTCCCCTCTGTAAAATGTTAAATCAGCCCTGAGCAGACTGTGGCCTGTCTTCCCAACAAGCACTGGATGAAGGTACTTGAACTAATGAAAACTAGAGATGACCTATTTTCTGCATTTATTTCCATGCCACTCTTAGCACAAATTCCTTCACATTTAAAGGTACATTTAACCAATTCCTCAAACTAGATAAAAAGCAACAGAGTCCTGTGGCACCTTATAGACTAACAGACGTATTGGAGCATAAGCTTTCGTAGGTGAATACCCACTTCATCAGACGCGAAAGCTTATGCTCCAATACATCTGTTAGTCTATAAGGTGCTACAGGACTCTGTCGCTTTTTACAGATCCAGACTAACATGGCTACCCCTCTGATACTCAAACTTGTCAATTATCTTCTAACGTAAATAACAGGAGTTAACTGCTCTTGCCATGTATTATAGGCAGAGCTGATAATGCTGCGTAGAGTTAAGGTTGCCTGATGCTTTCCATGATAAGACTCTGTTTTGAACTGCTTATGACTTTTTGCTCTCTTTAGCCATTCGGTCTGAAATTTTCCGTGTGATCATGTAATCAAAGATAGTATCATGCTTATATACATGGGGACTGAATTAAGGCCACACAGGAACCTTAATTCTGCCATTTCCTATTGAGTGCTTGACTTTGTGACATAAAAGAAAATTAAACATTTTTGGATGTGATATTGTATAGTGTTGAAATAGCCACTCTATAATAGAAACTTGAATTACAAACCACTCTTTCTCCAGTGCTTATAGCTTTCTGCAAAAAGCACCACCTAGGCCAGTGGTTCTCAACCAGGGATCCATGGCCCCCTGGAGGTCCGCGAGCTGGCTTCAGGGGGCTGCGGGGCCTCGAGTCCTAGCATCCCCACAGGGATGAAACCAGGAGCAAAGCCTCAGGCTGAAGCCCCCAGTTCTGGCGCCCCAGCAGGGCTGAAGTCGGGAGCAGAGCCATGGGACCCCTGAGCCCCGGTGGTCCCCTTGGATCTAAAGCCCTGAGCCCCCCAGTGCCTCACAGGGTAGAAACGTGAGCCTCCCCTGGCCTGGAGCCCCAAGCTGCCATCCCCCTCTGCCACACACATGCATACACCCGGTGGCTGAAGCCACGAGCCCTGAGGCCCCCCAACTGGGCCCTGAATTTTTTGTAGTATGTTTGGGGTGGAGGGGGGGGGGTCTCATAAAGAAGAAGGTTGAGAATCCCTGCTCTGGGCTGCAAGTTTTTTCATTTCAAAGGTGAACATTATTTATTTATTTATTTATTTATTTTTAAGTTGAGTAAAATTCCACTTGGCCATTAGGAGTTAGCAGGATGTGGAAATTTTTTTCCACTTTGCAAAAGATTTTTTTGGGCTCATTTCTTACTCTTCGGTAACATACATTGCTTTACTGTAAAATGTTCAGGTTTGTCATAGACTTAGTCTTCACTGAGGACAAATGCCTTTGTGTTGGAACAAAGTGTGCTTTTATTTTTTACTGTCTTCTATCCAAGAATTTGTGCTTTGAAAACATGAATTAAGCTTTGCAACTTCCTTAGGGAGTAGGCAAGGGATATACGACCATTCTAGGGTGGGACATGGGAAGTCCTTAACGGCACACAACAGCCCTGCTTAATGGTTAGGCAGAAATTGAAGAAAGTCATAAGCAATTGAAAGTGGAAGGGGATTTTATGTAGGTTTGGAATTTGACCAGGACACGAGAGATGCTAATAGTTGTTTCCATTTCACCATTGCAGCTGCTCCATCATGCTTCCTTTCTAACATCCATATTCTTGCCAAAAGATCCATAGGATCTCTAATGACCATCTATCAGCATAGCAACCTCATAGTGTAGGATTTATATACTAGTGACTGAGGGCAGAGTGCTACCTCCTGAATCACCATTTCAACACCAGATCAGTGTCTTGGCCTCTAGTTATGAACATGCTGGGCCAAATGCCAACTTGGCAGAAGTAGGTGCAACTTGCATGGAAATTACTCCTATCCCATATTTTAACTTGGTCCTATGCCCTTATCTGTTTCTCTTGTATTGTATGTCCTCCATGTATTTCAGTGCTCTGTGTGTGTGTGTGTGTATTAGACCAGGAGCAGTTCTGAATTGCCACAATTCCAAGAAATAATAGGGTTACAGGTAGAGTTTCAGCTTTTTTTGAGCACAAACACACACAAGTTAAGTAACTTTAATTATACCATGTTTCTCAAACTCATTGAATTTTAGGGTGCTTAGCAAAAGTAGTAGTAGCTCAATGCACCTTATAAATATAATTTTATTAATTAAAATTTCAGATTATTTTGTTGACCAAGTTGTGAATGAATTAATGTAACCTAGGAAGTTAAAACTTATCAAGATGTAATAAATCACAGTAAAGCAGTACACTTACTCTAATCTCTCCTGTTTCTGGAGAGGTAATTTTGGTACCAAGATGGCATGGTGAATCTTTATTATAATTTATTTGCATTACAATAGCGCCTAGAAGCCAGGGCCTCATTTTGGCAGACACCGTACAAACATATAACAGAGTTACCTGCCCCAAATCTGTGTGGATAAAACAAATTGGTAGAGGGAAATACAAGTCAGTTTGCCAAAAATTGTGTCACTGAAGCAGTATTCCTTATTCATCAATTTACAGGTGTTAAACATTGTCTCAGATAAGTTTGTACCATCTTATGGGGTTTTTAACACCATTAATTCAATAATATATTGGCATTATATAAAATATAACATCGATTATTTTATTAAGATTATTAATATTCTTGTTTTGGCCATTGTCTGCCATACATTTTATTCTGAATTTCCTTGTTTCTGTGAATCTGATTAAAGTAGCTGGTTTATGTTTAATTTATGTAGTCAAAAAGACAGAGCTGGTAACTACAAGAGAAGCAAACCTGATTCCAGATAGCTAGCTGGTACTGAAATAGTATGATCTGGACATGTGCTCTTAGCCAGTCTGTTACTCATAGTTCATGTTACCACTTTGCACAAATTCCCATGTGTATCAGACTGGCTGGGGATAAATAGTACCCCTTTGGCTATTATTATTTTCATGGACAATATTGTAATTAAGGGAATTTCCATAACAGTATGCACTAGCTACTAATATTGTCTTGCTCTTGAATGACACAGGATATTCAGATGCTTGCAAAATCTGTCACTCTTGTAACCTATGTGGTTTTCTATACATTTATCTTCATTATTATTGTAGATTGCTTTTAATAAGACATATTCTTGAAAGGAACTAGTCTCAGATTCATTTGGGAGGGAACAGGATAGTGTTTTAGCATTGATTCATGAGAGCATGTTGGTGCAGTACATTACGTTAAACATCTTGGCTAGACTCTGAGCAAATAGCTACATCCCAGGCAGCCAGTTAATCAGGATCTCCTAGCAAATGTGTATATGTATATATTGTGGAAACATGTCCTTTTTCTTTAGGCTGTGTTTCCAGAGCCTATTATAAAATTACAGAATATGAAAATGGAAACAAGTGTCATGTTTTTCTCTCCACTCCTTTTCCCCATCTCTTTCCCCTTTGCTCTAGTGTTGAATATATTTTTTTAAAATTACTCACAGCTGGAACAGATCCTGCTAACTTTCCCCTACTTCTTTAAATGAAACACAAAGTGCGTTCTTGGCCCTCGGTTTGGCATTTGCTGGCAAAGAACCTTTTTCCCAAAGAAGTATGTAGCAACTGCAGAGTAACTTTCTATTATAGCTTTTGAGATTGAAGATTCTCGCCTTAACTTTTCACAGATATAACCTCCCCTTTGCATGTGCTCATAATTTGCTCCAAAATGTTCCCCTTGGGTTGAAGTGGCCCAGGCTTGGCTTTCAAACAGAGGAGAAGTTTGAGGAAATTCCATTCAGCTGTTTGGGTCAGGGAGGAGGGTCAGCTTTAAAAATAGTTTTTAGGGGTTTTTTGCTGCTGTTTTCTACAGTGCCCAAAAGATCACGTGGAATTCAGTTTAGACATGTGCACCTGGTGAGGATTTTATGATGATTGTATGTATATATCAAATGAATAAAATAATCGTATCTCATGGCTGAATGCATACCTCTAGGTATTTGGATAAGGCTTTGTCTATATTCAAAGTTGCCACCGGTTTAAATTTGAGTTAACAACTGATTTAGTTAAACCAGTACGAAAGCCTGTGAGGGCTTATGGACTTTAAGGTCAGAAGGGACCATCGTGACCATCTAGTCCAGGGGAGGCAAACTACGGCCCGTGGGCCGGATCCGGCCCATCAGGGCTTTCAATCCAGCCTGCGGTATTGCCAGCCCCATGGCACAGCGGGGCTAAGGCAGGCTCCCTGCCTGCCCTGGCCCTGCACTGCTCCTGGAAGCAGCTGGCACCACATCCCTGCGGCCCTTGGGGGTGGGGTGGGCAGAAGGCTCTGTGCACTTCCCTCAGCTGCAGGCACCGCCTCACCCCAACGCAGCTCCCATTGGCCAGAAACTGGGAACAGCGGCCAATGAGAGCTTTGGGGGTGGTACCCACAGGCGAGGGCAGCATGTGGCGGAGCCGCCTACCCCACCCCACCCCCAGGAGCCACTGACAGACATGCTGGCCGCTTCCAGGCACAAGGCCAGGGCAAGCAGGGAGCCTGCCTTAGCCCCGCTGTTCTCCTCTGCCACCCCGGAGACGCTCGAGGTAAGTGGCACCGGACTGGAGCCCACACCCCAACCTCTTGCCCTGAGCTCCCTGCTGCACCCCACATCCCTCCCAGGGCCACCCAGAGGATTCAGGGGGCCTGAGGCAAAGCAATTTTGGGGGGCCCTTCCATTAAAAAAAAGTTTCAATACTGTATTCTTGTGGGGGCCCCTGCAGGGTCTGGGGCAAATTGCCCCACTTGCCCCCCCTCTGGACAGCCCTGATCCAGATGTGGCTCTAGGGCCCAAAAATTTGCCCACTCCTGATCTAGTCTGACCTCCTGCACATCACAGGTCACAGAAGCTCACCCACCCACTTCTGTGATAGGCCCACAACCTCTGGCTGAGATATGGCAAGTCCTCAGATCTTGATTTTAAAGACTTCACGTTACAGGGAATCCACCATTCATTCTAGTTCAAACCAGCAAGTGACCTGTTCCCCATACTGCAGAGGTGAAAAACCCCCAGGGTCTCTGAATTCAGTTTCAACCTGACTAGGGCGACCAGACAGCAAGGGTGAAAAATCGGGACTGGGGTGGGAGGTAATTGGCGCCTATATAAGAAAAAGCCCCAAATATCGGGACTGTCCCTGTAAAATCGGGACATCTGGTCACCCTAAACCTGACTTACAGGGTTTTGCTCCCCTGTAGTTTAAACCAGCTTCAAATCATACCTTTAGTTAAATTGATGCAACTTTGAATACAGACAAGACCAAAGTCTTTTACTAAGTTTCAGTGGGAGGGAGTGAACTAAGTTATAAGTAGTTTGTTCTAATGGTCTCTTGTTGATTTGGGGAATCTAAGTACAGCTTATGAATTCTATTTATTACTGGGGAGAGGCTATGCATATATGTATCAGACTGCAGACTCCATTTTGAATATAGAGCTTGTCTGCCTTCTGTTTTTCTACCTCCATGTTCCAGTAAAATTCCAAGGTGATACAATGGAGGGTCATTAAACCTTGATGGTCCTCTATTCACATGAAAGCCATAGGAGAGGGATGGGGGAGACAAAGTTGGTTACTGCCCAGGGCAAACCAGTTTCTCAAGTCTGAACCTCCCCAGGGAAGGTAACATAACAGATCACGTGGTGGAGGACTCTGATCACCCGATGAGGTGGATCTTACCAGCCATTTTAGTAGCAGAGAAAAGAGATCAGAAGCAGCAGGAGGGAAGTGGGAGTGAAAAGATTCTGGAATCTGGCCTAAAAAACACTCACTCAAGAGTGGTGAGGAAACCAAGGCAGGGAAATGGATATAGGTGTTCTGTTGTCTGGATCTATTTTAGATAGCATGAGAAATACACAAAGAGTGATAGACTTTGCAAAGCTTCCAAACCTCTGTGTGTTACGTGCTTCAATTATCACATCTTCCAGAAGGGGTAAGCCGTAAGTCATAGTGCCCACAATGTTGGAGTTCTGGGAAAGTGGGCTTAAGCCACTGGGGAGTTGAGTAGGGGCTGGCACTAGTCCCAGTGGGGATGTGGATCTCAGCTCTCGGGAGGGGGTTCTAGGAGGATCTGCACCCCAAGAGTGTGCTTAGAGACCCAAAGCCGGCGGCAGTGCCTGGGCTTTCCTTGGACTCAGGAAGCTTGAGCGCACATGAGCCCAGCATGGAGGCCCAAATTAGCTAGGGTGACCAGATGTCCCTATTTTATAGGGACAGTCCCGATTTTTGAGTCTTTTTCTTATATTGGCTCCTATTACCCCCACCCCATCCTGATTTTTAACATTTGCTGTCTGGTCACCCTAAAAGAAGTGAGGTTTTTACTCACGAAAGCTTATGCCCAAATAAATCTGTTAGTCTTTAAGGTGCCACCAGACTCCTTGTTGTTTTTGTAGATACAGACTAACACGGCTACCCCCTGATACTTGACAGCCTGTAGAGTGACCCTCAGGGGTCTAAGGTCACATCCCTTCTGACCTTAAAATCAATGAATCAATGAAAACATTTCTGAACATGCTTCCTGGGAATGTATTACGTTTTAGCCATCTATTGAAGCCACACCCATTTCATTAGATTGCTGGGGTGCTAGGAAAAGTGCACATTCTCTGACCAACCTAACCAGGAGACTTGGAGGGGCAATGTGCACGAGGAGATTGTGAATGTTGCACACATGCACTTATGCCCCCCCAAAAATCCTCTCCCAAATCTGTCTTAACACCGAGGGCAGAATAAAATTGCTTGGGGATGAGGGGGAGGTGGGGAGGGAATAGTTGCATTCCAGTTTCCCACAAATGCTAAGCTTCTGTTTAAAAACATTCTATTTCTGTCTTTTCCCATTGCTAAGCTAGAACTGTCACAATACAAAGTGATGCATTGCTACCCTTTTAACCCACTGATGCTGAGAACTGTCTCCATCCACCGATGGCCAAGGCATGAGCTTTCTCCTCTCCCAACCCATTCACTAAAGTCCGGTATGATCCAGAGAGCTTACGTGGGCTATTTGTGTAATGGCATTAAGCCAAGCAGTTTCTTTCTTGTTTAATAAATATAAACCAGATGAATAACATATCGTTTGAATTCACATGTTGAAAATAGGAAATTAAAATATTGAGTTCTCATACTAGTGTTATCTTGATGGCATTACACACAGTGGGCCAAATTCATGGCTCACGTGATTTCATTGACTCTAGTGGCACTGTTATAGAAATGGACCTAAATGTACAAAATGGCCAAGTTCATCTTTAATAGTCCAATTTGTAATCAAAAGTATATGTGAGCAAAGCTACCAAATGCATGTTACTGTGGGTCTTGTAACTTGCTTTTTACATTTTTAACCTTAATGTTGCATTACCTCGTACGTACTTTAATCTAATTGGTTTTGTAAGTGACAAAGAAATAGGCCTATGTCCCAGAGCTAAACCCTGGCATGTCTGACTCATTTAATTGTGTAATAAAAGAGGAGAGAAGACGTTCGTTCTGAACTAGACACTTTTTCAGTTTTAGTGCATTAATCCCCTGGTTTTGATTCACATTATCTCAGCTGAAATGTGTGAATTTTCCTATTCAGGATGGATCTAGTGTTTACAATGTTCCAGGCTCCCTGCCAGCGTAAAGGGCCATGCATGCAAATCTGATGGCGGGATCTGGGCTACAACTGTAAGCTGCTCCTTATAACGTGTTAGTACAAAGCCAAGCACAATGGGACCCTGATCTTTATTAGGGCCTCTGGAAGCTATTGTACTATGGCTTCCTCTAATTTTCCAGTCCAAATGTCATCTTTTTGCTACCGTCTGATGTCCCTTCCTCATCCTGTAAGAGTTTGTTTTCTGTCCATATTCTTCTGTTGGAGGCAGTGGCAATTAGAGCCATACAGAAATTCAGCTTTGAACAGAATTGCATCCCAAATTCTCCCATTGGCCAAGTGATTTTTCGAATAATCTATTTGAAGCTGAGTTTTTAGTTGCCTTCCCCATACCCACACACACATGCTCAAATACCAGTGGCATAGTTGCCCTGGCTATTTTTCATTCAGTTCGGTTGGTGCCCTATCATGATCTGGGGGAGCAGATTCTACCCCAGGGGTTGGCAACGTTCGACACGCAGCTCGCCAGGGTAAACACCCTGGCG
>NC_048302.1:131848531-131887946 GCF_013100865.1 Trachemys scripta elegans
GAGGGTCCTGTGGCACCTTTGAGACTAACAGAAGTACTGGGAGCATAAGCTTTCGTGGGTCAGAACCTCACTTCTTCAGATGCAAGTCATCAAGTCATGCAAGTCATCTGAAGAAGTGAGGTTCTGACCCACGAAAGCTTATGCTCCCAGTACTTCTGTTAGTCTCAAAGGTGCCACAGGACCCTCTGTTGCTTTTTACAGATTCAGACTAACACAGCTACCCCTCTGATACTAAACAATGCAAGAAGATCTAGACTCTAGTCTAGAGCATGTTGAATGCACGCTATGCTATCTCAAATCCTACGTCATTACACTTGCTTTTTCCTAGGCCCAGATCATCTGCCCTCGTTATGGATAAGAGGGTACATCAGGACACTCTCACCCCTTCCTACTGCACTTATTTGATTACCCTAGAATAGAAAACCTTTTTGACAATCTCTGCTTATTTTACAGTTTCTCTCTGGGTGACTGACCACCTTCTCCATTGGCTTCCCATCGAATATTCCTTCCATGAATAGTGAAGGATCTGATGTGTCTGGAAGGAAGGTGCCTGGGATAGGGAAAGGTGTTCTCCACATTAAGTAAAGCACTTCCGAATAGGGACAGAAGCAAAAAGACACTTTTATTCTTCATCAAAATTAAAAAAAAAAAAAAAACCTATCTTTTTGGCTGCTGCTTCATAGATCTGTGAAATAGACTGAAATACAAGTTAAAAGAAGGGCCCAACTGTTTAAAAATCTGTCAGTTTATACAAAGCCCCTTAAAGCCATTTATCAGAGCAGTAGCCGTGTTAGTCTGTATCCACAAAAACAACAAGGAGTCCGGTGGCACTGTAAAGACTAACAGATTTATTTGGGCAGAAGCTTTTGTGGGTAAAAAAGTAAAGTGGGATTTTTGCCCAAATAAATCTGTTAGCCTTTAAAGTGCAGGGCCGACTCCAGGCACCAGCCTGGCAAGCAGGTGCTTGGGGCGGCTGCTCCGGAGAGGGGCGGCACGTCCAGGCATTCAGCGGCAATTCGGCGGACGGTCCCTTACTCCCGCTGGGAGCAAAGGACCTGCCACCGCAGATCGCGATCGCGGCTTTTTTTTTTTTTTTTTGGCTGCTTGGGGCGGCCAAAACCCTAGAGCCGGCCATCTTAAAGTGCCACCATACTCCTCGTTGGTTTTTTTTTAGGCTATTTGTTTCCTGAATCTCATGCAGAATATTTTCAGTCTAACCTTAATGGTTTTTACTTGACACTTTTACTCTCTCATGTCTTTATGTTAAGTTATGTTATAGAAGAAAAAAATTAACTTGCCAGGTTAACCCCAATGTGGCAAGAGTTAATGTATTTTATTGCTGAATTAATTTTATGCTGTGAAAAGTGCTGGACTGACAGTCCTAGAGTCTGAAGTCCTTTCCTGACTTATAGATAGGCTTGGCAGAATTCCAGTTTTGTTTTGTGTAAATTCAACAGTTATAGCAGATTTTTTTTTTTAAACCTTTTGGTTTTTTTAATAAACATTCAGTGTCACAGTTGTGCTGCAGGGGAGGCTCTGCGCAGCGGGTGGCATCAGATCCCTGCAGGCGCAAGGTGCAGGGGAGTCTGCACTTGCAGACTATTACCAATAGATATTTTTTTCGTCAATTCAGTGTGTCAGGTGAAATCAGTGTTTACGGGCAACTAATGATTTATTGTGAATCCTGTGAAGCCTGTTCATAGAACATGCACAGCATGGTCAGCACCCAGGCAAGTTTACTTCCACTTCCATCAGTATGCCTCAAGGCAGTTCATTGATTTAAGTGGAACTGATGACTTGAGTAAAGGCTATAGGATAAGGCCTATTATCTGCTTGAAGGGTGACAGGTCCCCATTTGGTTTAATTAGGATAGTTTGTGTGGGGTTAATAGTCAGTTTAGACCCACTTACCTGAAAAAAGTGTATTGGTTGGTTTGGGTTACCTCATGTAAGGAAGGAGTGATTTAGTGGATCAGATATTTAAGACTCTGCCCATCTCTTTTTTTTTTTTTTAGCGGTTAATAAACTGCCTTTTCACTTCCTGTTCTGAAGAATATTGCTTTAACTGAGTTTCAGTAGTTAATCTGATACCAAAGGTCATGAATATAAAAGACCCTGGCGTATACACTGGATAACGTAATCTCTGAACACAACAAAATTCAAAGCACTAGCCAAAGGATGAAGAATTGCTCCCAATGCTTTGGTTTGTGTATTTATTTCAGAATGTGAGTTAAAACGCAGCCAATTCACTGGATAAAAGTAAGGGTATGTCTACTCTGCGATGTCGTCGACAGAACTTTTGTCTTCACAGATACTTTAAAAAGCCCCCGCGCGAAAGGCAAAAGTTTTGCCTATGCAAGTTGCAGTGTGAATGCGTTCTGCCGACAAAGTTAACGCCGCTCGCGGGGCTGGAAGTATTTTGTCGGCTAAAGTGCCAACAAAGTACCGACAAAGAGCATTTACATATGCTGACTTTTAGCGATAAGGCTGGGTGGTGTAGACAAGCCCTAAGAAGTGATGCATAGCATATGATGGGTGAAGGAAGTAATACTTATAAATAGTGTTCAATAAAAAAACGAAGTGGACAGATGTGGCAAGATCGACATACGAGAAGCTTTCGGTTTACGTAACCGTTTGTTTAACGCTGCTGCTTCTGCAATACTGTTGAAAGTGTATCTGTAATAGCACAGGAGATGATTTCTTCCTTCTGAAACTCCTTTCTTAAGGAGGAGGGGGAAGTTGCATTACCCACTTAGCTTTTCACACTGAAAACTAACACAACAAACAGAGCCTGCTTAATTTGACTGAGGAGGAAAACTGTAACACTATCCTTATCTAGTTGTGATAAGACATTGTTTGGAACTCCCTACAATACATGTGTGGCTATTTTGTTTGTCCTTGTTATACCACAAAGAGAGGGTCAGGTTGGCGTGTTGACTTTGACTTTAACTAGAAATTTCCTTTCTTTTGCCTTAGATCCCATATACACTATAGCTAGCATGGGAATCCAGTTACAACATACACCCTAAAATGGTTACAACATGGTTCCCCCTTGCCACGTAAACGTAATTAAATTGAGTTTTAACAGAGTCCTTGATCCATGCTACAGCCTTTGACCAAACAAGGCTACAGTCGCCCAGTTCAGAGACACATGGAAAAAACCCCAAACTCAGACTGCAAAACCAAACTCTATTAACTGTGTCTAGACAAGGAAAATAGGTTTGGGCTTTTGAGTTCCAAAAAAAAAAAAAAAAAAAACCATAGCTGTCACTAGATAGCTAATTCCATTTGAAAGAGACCAAGCCTCAGACAATTGTGTTATAAGCAGTACCCGAAAAGTGGCTTTAAGGGTGTATACAAGCTTCTAGACTCGGAGGTTATTGGAGCATTTCTGCTTTGGCTTAGATGCTCTTTGGTGCATATACTGATCTCCAAGGATTTTAATCAAGCTTAGAAGTTACCAGAAATTACCATGAAAACTCTTAACTACTATCTTATGGAACTGAAGCCATTGAGAGAGAGAGAACACACCTTTCATGCTGTAATATTGCTAATTTTAAAGTTGTAGAGACACCTTTGTTACTCAGTGGGGTATTAGTGAAAATAAACCAGAGCCAAGTTTGACGGTGATGCAAATCCCAAATAAGATTGATGGTAGCACATATTAGAAGAACTATTATGCAGGGTTTCAGTAAAAATCCATGTAAATGATCTCATTCCATAGCTCTTACACGGGTGAGGGCAGGCAACCTAAATGAAGGGTAGCGTTCTGCGCGCTCATTCTTTTGGTGGATTTTTCATTTCCCATGAAAACTAAGCGTATACATTGTACAATACATGCACAGTTATCTACCTAATTACTGTTTGTAGAGATACATAAAAGTATACAGTGCTTTCAAAACAGGTAGAAGGCCATGGTTCCTTGCTCTGAAAGTGGGTAGTATAAATCCTGTAAATACCAGGCAGGTAACAGTGGCTCACATGCAAGGAGGAAACCACAATGGCGACGCTTCTTGATGATGCCGCTTCTCGGCAGCATTTTGGTGGCTGGTCATCCGGCGCCCGCCACACTCTTCTGGGAACATGAATATGCTATTGCAACAGAAAGGTTTAGGACCACTGGTTTAATGGAAGACATGGCCTTGAAAAAGGAAAGGGCATATTCATAAATTCATTCAGATTCTAGGGCCAGATGGAACCATTGTGATCATCTGGTCTGACCTCCTGCGTAACGCAGGCCAGAGAACTGCCCCAAAACCATTCCTAGAGCAGAGCTTACGGAATCAATCCAATCTTGATTTAAGAATTGTCAGTGATGGAGAATCCACCACAACTCTTGATAAATTGTTCCAATGGTTAATTACACTCACTGTTAAAAAAAAAAAAAAATCACACCTTATTTCCGGTCTGAATAGTTTCAATTTCCTGCCATTGGATCAGGTTCTACCTTGCTCTGCTAGATTGAAGAACCCTTATTAAATATTTGTTCAGCAGGTAGATACTTAGGCTATATCTACACTACGGACCTTAGAGCGGCGCAGCTATACCGCAGTAGCTGTGCCACTGTAAGGTCTCTTGTGTAGCTGCTCTATGCCAACGAGTGGTGGTAGCTATGTCATCTCCCACCAACATAGCACTGTCCACACCGGCACTTTTGTCAGTGAAACGTGTCTCTCTCAGGGGTGAGGGGGTTTTCACACCCCTGATTGACAAAAATTTTAACTGACAAAAGTGCTAGTGTAGACAAAGCCTTAGACTGTAATCAAGTCACCCCTTAACCTTCTCTTTAAGTTGAATAGATTGACCCCTCGAGTTTATCACTATAAGGCATGTTTTCTAGTCCATTCATCATTCTTGTGGCTCTTCTCTGAACCCTCTCCAATGTATCAACATCCTTCTTGAATAGTGGGCACCAGAACTGGACACAGGATTCCAGCAATGATCACACCAGTGGCAGATACAGAGATAAACTAACCTCTCTTCCTACTCGAGAGTCCCCTGTTTATGCATTCCAGGACGGCATTAGCTCTTTTGGCCACAGCCTTACTCTGGGAGCCCATGTTCGTCTGATTATCCACCACCACATCCAAATCTTTTTCAGAGTCACTGGTTCCCAGGATAGAATCCCTCATCCTGTAAGTGTGGCCTACGTTATTTTTTTTCTAGATTTATACATTTACATGTAGCCCGTATTAAAACACCCATTGTTTGCTTGTGTCTACTTTACCAAGCAATCCAGATCACTCTAAATCCGTGACCTGTCATCTTCATTATTTACCACTCCCCCAATTTTTGTCATCTGCAAACTTTATCAGTGATGATTGTGGGTTTTTTTCCAGATGTTAAATAGTGTAGGGCCAAGAATCAATCCCTGCAGGACCCCACTAGAAACAGATCCACTCAATGACAATTCTCTGCTTATAGTTACATTGAGACCTATCAGCCAATTTTTAATCCATTTAATGTGTGGCATGTTAATTTAAATCATTCAAGTTCTTTAATCAAAATGTCATGTGGTACCAAGTCAAATCCCTTAAAGAAGTCTGACTATATTACATCAATATGCGAAGGGAGGAAGCTAGTCGAAGCCGAGGGGAATCGACTTCCACCACCCCCCAGAAAATGGCTCAGGAGGTTTTAGACTGTGCTGAGGGTGGTGGCGGGATCATTATAATACACACTTCCTTGGGCTGCCCTTTTCCCCTCAGTAAACTCTGCTGTCTGCCTGTTTGGCATCTGTTGCATCATAGCACATCTCTGTGCCTCAGGTCAGGTCTACACTAGCAGCTCTTTGCTAGTATAGCTCTACTGATGTTCTGTGCCAGCAAAGTTCTTCCAGTGTGGAAGCAGTTTATACCAGCTGCAGCTCAGGTTTGCTGGTACAGCTTATTCCAGGAGGGCCCTGTTCAGGTTCTTTAAATTCAGTGTCTTGTGTGAAGCCTCTAATGGTGTAGGCCTGGGGTGCTCAAGTGACTGACTCACCTCCTGTCCCTTCCAGCCAGGTTAGGTAGGTCAGCTTCTCCTCTCTGACCAGTCCTAGGCTGAGACATAGTTGAGCTATGGGCAAGGACTTCTCCCTACAGGTTTCCAGTGTGTGGAAGTCCCATCCTGAAAATGTCCACTAGACCCCCTCTGGTTTGTTTTTTATTAATATTCTCTATCTTACGAGGCACTCCTAGTGAGGCCAGGTCATTTGACGACCACCACCTCTTTCCTTTTCAACACTTGTATTTTTGGGATTCCCTTCCTGCTGCCAGAAGGGCCAGGAACCGGTCTTCTTCAGTCATTGTTTTAAATTGTACAGTGTCCCAGATTCATACAATGACCGCTTAGTTCATCTGAATTTATATCCTATTCTGGTACAGAATTCCAGTAATGCTGGCCAGTTCTTAATTAGAAGAGAGCCACTCTATTTGAATTTTTATGTGAATGCTTGTATCTGAAGTAGAGCTGGGTAAGTTGTGTTTCTCTGTGCCTCAGTTCCCCATCTATAAAATCGGAATAATAGTTCTTCCCTATCTAACAAAGGTGGTGATAGGCGCCTATGCTGCAAATGATGAGGGCCGAATAAGTGCATTAGAAAGATAAAAGCTCCAAAGTTCTATTCCCTGCTTTGACAGTCAGGGTCAGATCTTTATTTAACACACCTATTTGCACAGATGCAACTTTGGGTGTGGAACTAAAACACAAAGGCAGGTGCCAGTAACTCTTGGATTTATATGTAGCATTGATGGTGCACAAACAAGAGCACTTACGAGTGCACACACAGATGTTTGAACATGCACAAATAGGACTGAATGGAGCCTCCTTTGAAAACTCATTTGCCTTTGTACTTCAGTTTCTTCATCTGTAAAATAGGGATAATTTTTCAATAAGCTTCACACAAACAGCAGGGAATTCAGCCTTGGAAACTGTGCACACTCACTCACCTTGGGCAAATCATTTTAACAGGCAAACATCTTTTTAATTTTTAAGTAGAGTTGGTACATTTTTTTTTTCCTGAGTTGATGTATGTTCATTTGGGTTTTGCAAGCCTGGATGAATTCATATTTGCATGGTCTTTTTGCAACAGGGCTGTTTACAGGCTATAGTAAGTTACAATAATAAATATGCACTTGTCTCCAAGGATTTCAAAGCCTTTTCCAAACATTGCTGTATAAACACTAATTAGTAGCACTATAACATGGGTGACTGTACAGACATTAATTAATCTATTTTACCGGATTATAAGGTCTTTTATTCAGGTTGTATCTAGATTTACCTCCATTCAATATACTGCCTGTTATGTTTACTGTAAAATATTGGCATCCCATGTAATGAAATATGAAGCTGAAATCATGGGAGAGATCATATGTTAAACTCATTATTGCAAGCAGCTGCTTATACAGTGTAATTTGGTCCCTCTGTGGGGACTTGATTTTGGTCACATGCTTGAATCTTGGTAAATTGACAGTTGAGCTGACTGCCGCCTTCTCCTTCCTTATCCTCCTGCATTGCCCTGTCCAAATCAGCCTGGCCTATTCAAAGATGATTTGGCACTTTAGTAAGCCCCCCCAAATGATCGGGGAGAATCAGTGAAGGTTTAGACAGAGGGGTACAGCCTACTACCTGTCTTTGAGCCAATCTGCCTGACGTGGCTAGACACTAGCTGACCCGTGTGAAAGTCATAAAATCCAGTTTTATGGCACTTGTAATTTTCCTGTGGCTCTGCCATATGTTAGTGGAAATCTCCTTGCATTCTTCTCCTCCCCCATGCTCACACTAACTGCAGCATAGGAAACCACACCTAAAATAAAAGGGAAATGCCATATTCAAGTAGGAACACTAGCTTTGCTTGAGCCAAGACAAGGAGCAGCTCAGCGTTGATTTGAACAGGTTTGGATAGCAGTCAATTATTTGCATGCTTGAAGTTTTCAGAGGGGAATTTCCACTAGATGAGGAACTGGTCTCGACAATTGTTTAAAAAAAATAAAATCCTCTTAATTCAAGGCCCTTCAGCTCTTTAAACATTCCTTTCTTGGTTGTTCAGGTTTCAGGTATGGATGGTCCCTGGCCACAATAACACGTACTGTGTAAATGTACACCAGTGGTGACTCTCCGTGGCTTTTTTTAAAGCACTTGTGTGTGTTTATCAGAAGGGAAATAACTGGATAAGATCACATGAGGAGGAGAAAAAGTTCTGTCTACGGTTTATTGTCCGTCTGCTCTGCAATAATGCTGGACTGGTCTCGGGATTGCTAAACCAGGACCGTAGCTCATAGAGAAGAAACTTGTAGGAGGGTGAACTAGCCAACGTAGCATTTCTCTTCCTTTCCTCTCTCATGTCACAGGGAACAGTCAAATGTTGGTTCTGCTGGACACCCACCCAAGGGCAGGGGAGACCTACTTGCCAGGAAAGAGGATGGTCGTTTTTATTTCTCTCCTTATGAAATGTTCAAGCTGTCATTCATCGCTTTAAAAATTAACACGATTTTGATTCTTGGTCTCTTCTGACTGCAACTAAAAGCCTTGTGTTGTATTTCTGTTTCCTCACAGCCCATCCATGAGCTCAGATTTCCAGCATTACAGTTTCAGGATGCCGAACATTGGGTTTCAGAACCTGCCTCTCAATATATACATTGTGGTTTTTGGCACTGCCATATTCGTCTTCATCCTTAGTTTACTCTTCTGTTGCTACTTGATCAGGTAAATAAACTACCATTACTATTTTCTGAAGCCAACTGAAATCTGTTTGGTCCCTGTCATGTGATGTGCCAAACATTTCCTGTGGTTCATTCAGGCATGGAGAGTACTATTAAGCCCCTTGCTGGAGGCGCTCTACCTTTTCTAGGATTGAACCCTTTTAAGTAGTGTTCAAAGAAAATGAAACAGTTTTTTTTCCCACCTAAATAGTAAAATTTTCCATAGGCGCAGCAAGACCTCTTAGATTTAATGAATCTATTGATGATTTACTTTACTTGACTAGATTTGCATAGTGCTGCCTTCCCATCTGGCATTGTAAGCAGTGTTGTCTGGTCTTTACCACTGGATATCACCTATGAAATTATTTTAATTCTCCATTTTTAAGTAGAATAATTTGCTCAGTGGCTTAGTATTAGACCCAC
The DNA here is from genome assembly GCF_013100865.1 of Trachemys scripta elegans. Lineage (NCBI taxonomy): Eukaryota > Metazoa > Chordata > Testudines > Emydidae > Trachemys > Trachemys scripta. Next base: position 131,857,635 of record NC_048302.1, read on the forward strand.
ACATTCATATATATTAAATCCATCCCATATAGTAAGTACCTAATTTGATCCAGGCACATTTCTAGAGTTGACTCTAAAGGAAAGCAATTACATTGTGCTGCTTTTAAAGTGGATTTTTTTGTAATTTAAACGTGCAGGAAACGCATGATTTCTTGGCGTCAGTGTTTTCTGCTTGCTGCTTATACTATTTTGATGCATCTCTCTCTTTAATGAATAACTCATGTACTGTGTGATTAAGAAATGTTTGATACCTGCCCTATTTGCTTTTGTACACAAATTGCTCATTCAACGGCACAGTTTAGAGATTAATGATGCAGAGTTGACTTGTTAATCTGAACAGTGATGAATGTGGTCTGTAAAGGTCATTCTGGTTTTGGGAAGTTTGAATATTTAATTGTGAGGCAAAACTATTTCTCCCAGATCAAAATGGAAACCCAGCCAAATAAATAAATAAATATCCTACAATAGAGGGGAGAGAAAAAAGTCTATTCTGAAAAGTCAGCATGCTGCAGTCTGCATGATTCAAGGCTGTGTCTGCCTCTCCTCGGTGGTCAGGAACAAAGGATCTCTTTGTGAAGATTTCAGTTTATTGGCAGCAGTTGTACCTCACCCCACGCACGTCTTAGATACCTTGCAAAACTCCTGCTGAAAACCTGCATATACACAGCTATTCTGCATATTATCTTCCTCTGTTTTTGTTTCGTTAATGTCTCTTATGTTTATGCACGCACTCCTCTTTGGCTTCTGTGGACAGAGGCGCTGTCTGTTGCCCAGCGGCACGCAGCAGGCCAACCTTTACGCTTTCTCCCAAGCTGGAATTGAAAATGGAGGTATTGAAAATGACTAATGTAGATGAGATCAGCAGGGTTCTACACCCATTGCTGGATGCCTTGTTCCAACAGGCGCGAAGCACTTTCTGCGGCTGTGAACACTGGACCCATGGACCCTATTTACACTGGCTGGATAGCTGCTGGGGTGGGGCAGTGGGGCAGTGGGGCTGCTGTGTTTAATACCTAAAAGTCCAAAACAGCAGTTTCAGTATCATAGATATCCCTTAGATCGTAAAACCAGAGTACAAGCACTCAGTAACGTTCACATATTTGCAGCTCCATAACTATTGCCCAAAGCAAAGCCTGATAAAACTTTTGGATGACTCAAAGATGGTCAGAGTGGTAAATAATAATGAGGACAGGGCAGTCCTACAGAGCAATCTTGATTGAATGGGACCAGCTTACCAAGCCAACAAATTTTAATACATCCAAAAGCAAAGTTATACATCTAGGAACAAGGAATGCAGGCCACACCTACAGCCTACAGAATGGAAGACTGTATCCTGGAAAGCAGTGACTCTGAAAAGGATCTAGGTTGGGTCATGGTAGACAAGTAACTCAACATGAGCTCCCAGTGTAATGCTATGGCAAGAAGGGCTAATGCAGTCCCTGCATGTATAACCAGCGGAGTAGTGAGTAGGAGTAGGGAGATGACTATACGGCACTGGTTAGACCAGTACTGGAATACTACATCTGGTTTTGGTGATTGTACTTTCAAAAAAAAATCTAGACAAATTGGAGAGGGTGCAGAAAACAGCCACAAAAGTGATTTGAGAGCTGGAGAACATGCCTTACAGTCAGAGACTGAGTTAACGTAAGAACGGCCATACTGGGTCAGACCAAAAGTCCATCCAGCCCAGTATCCTGTCTACTGACCGTGACCAATGCCAGGTGTCCAAGAGGGCGTGAACCTAACAGGTAATGATCAAGTGATCTCTCTCCTGCCATCCATCTCCACCCTCTGACAAACAGATGCTAGGGACACCATTCCTTACCCGTCCTGGCTAATAGCCATTAATAGACTTAACCTCAATGAATGTATCTAGTTCTCTTTTAAACCCTGTTATAGTCCTACCCTTCACAACCTCCTCAGGCAAGGAGTTCCACAGGTTGAGTGTGGAACTGGGGGTAGGGATAGCTCAGTGGTTTGAGCATCAGCCTGCTAAACCCAGGGTTGTGAGTTCAATCCTTGAGGGGGCCACCTAGGGATCTGGGGAAAAATCAGTACTTGGTCCTGCTAGTGAAGGCAGGGGGCTGGACTCAATGACCTTCCAAGGTCCCTTCCAGTTCTAGGAGATAGGATATCTCCATTAATTTAAATTTATTTAATTTTAATTTAAATTTGACTGTGTGCTGTGTGAAGAACAACTTCCTTTTATTTGTTTTAAACCTGCTGCCCATTAATTTCATTTGGTGGCCCCTAGTTCTTCTATTATGAGAACAAGTAAATAACTTTTCCTTATTCACTTTCTCCACACCACTCATGATTTTATATACCTCTATCGTATCCCCCCTTAGTCTCCTCCTTTCCAAGATGAAAAGTCCTAGCCTCTTTAATCTCTCCTCATATGGGGCCCATTCCAAACCCCTAATCATTTTAGTTGCCCTTCTCTGAACCTTTTCTAATGCCATTATATCTTTTTTGAGATGAGGAGACCACATCTGTACACAGTATTCAAGATGTGGGCGTACCATGGATTTATATAAGGGTACTAAGATATTCTCTCTCTTATTCTCTATCCCATTTTTTAATTATTCCTAACATCCTGTTTGCTTTTTTGACTGCCGCTGCACACTACATGGACGTCTTCAGACTCAAAGATCTCTTTCCTGATTAATTGTAGCTAAATTAGCCCCCATCATATTTTTTCCAATGTGCATTACTTTACATTTATCCATATTAAATTTCATTTGCCATTTTATTGCCCAGTCACTTAGTTTTGTGAGATCTTCACAATCTGCTTTGGTCTTAACTATCTTGAGCAGTTTAGTATCATCTGCAAACTTTGCCACCTCACTGTTTACCCCTTTCTCCAGATCACTTATGAATAAGTTGAATAGGATTGTTCCTAGGACTGACCCTTGGGGAACACCACTAGTTACCCCTCTCCATTCTGAAAATTTACCATTTATTCCTACCCTTTGTTCCCTGTCTTTTAACCAATTATCAGTCCATGAAAGGATCTTTCCTCTTATCCCATGACAACTTAATTTACGTAAGAGCCTTTGAGGGACCTTGTCAAAGGCTTTCTGGAAATCTAAGTACACTATGTCCACTGGATCCCCCTGGTCCACATGTATATTGACCGCTTCAAAGAACTCTAATAGATTAGTAAGACATGATTTCCCTTTACAGAAACCGTGTTGACTTTTGCCCAACAATTTATGTTCTTCTATGGGTCTGACAATTTTATTCTTAACTATTGTTTCAACTAATTTGCCCGGTACAGATGTTAGACTTACCGGTCTGTAATTGCTGGGATCACCTCTAGAGCCCTTTTTAAATATTGGCATTACATTAGCTATCTTCCAGTCATTTTGTACAGAAGCTGATTTAAAGGACCAGTTACAAACCATAGTTAATAGTTCCGCAATTTCACATTTGAGTTCTTTCAGAACTCTTGGGTGAATGCCATCTGGTCCCGGTGACTTGTTACTGTTAAGTTTATCAATTAATTCCAAAACCACCTCTAGTGACACTTCAGTCTGTGACAGTTCCTCAGATTTGTTACCTACAAAGGATGGCTCAGGTTTGGGAATCTCCCTAACATCCTCAGCCATGAAGACTGAAGCAAAGAATTCATTTAGTTTCTCCGCAGTGACTTTGTCTTTAAGCGTTCCTTTTGTATCTCGATCATCCAGGGGCTCTACTGGTTCTTTAGCAGGCTTCCTGCTTCTGATGTACTTAAAAACATTATATTACCTTTTGAGTTTTTGTCTAACAATCTATTTAGCTTTTCAAAATGAAAATGGAGACGTGACTTGATTAGTGTATAAGTACCTTCACAGGGAGGAAATACTAAGTACTAAAGGGCTCTTCAGTCTGGCAGACAAAGGCATAACGAGAGCCAATGGCTGCAAAGTGAAGCTAGACAAAAGTCGTGCCTAACTTCTAATTTGAATTTAACAGAGAGGATGATGAACCATTGGAACAAATTACAAAGGAAAGTGGTGGATTCTTCATCTCTTGATGTCTTCCAATCAAGACTGGAGGCCTTTCTGGAAGAGATGCTTCAGCCAGACACAAGTTACTGGGCTCAGTACGCAGTAACTGAATGAAACAGACTGGCTACATGATCTGTTAGTCCCTTCTGGCATTAAACTCCATGAATCTGTAAAAAGCCTCCCTCTCTCTTATAGTCATAATCAGCAGTTCCATTTGTTGTTTTCAGGATAAGCATGAACCTGAGAAACCTTTTTTCTGGGAGCAACTTAAATTAGTCAGGTTTCAGGGTAGCAGCCGTGTTAGTCTGTATCCTCAAAAAGAACAGGAGTACTTGTGGCACCTTAGAGACTAACAGATTTATTAGAGCGTAAGTTTTCGTGGATCCGAAGAAGTGGGTTGTAGCCCATGAAAGCTTATGCTCTAATAAATTTGTTTGTCTCTAAGGTGCCACAAGTACTCCTGTTCTTTTTAAATTAGTCAGGGCCTCGTATATGATTTGATTTGCAGCCATGTAAATTGCCACATAATTGTCCTCCTCTGAATTTGCAGCATGATTGTGCTCCAGAACTTCAGCTTGAATTTTTGAAGTAAAATTTAGATCTCCACCTGTCATGTTTGTAAAGAGAGCCTTCAAAACAGGAGCTGAGTATAAAGACATTTGCCTGAATCTGCAGAGAGTCTAAAACAATAGCTCCAGAGAGAAGTGGGCACTGTCCCTTCGTCCCAATAGAGTTTTTACTCTGAGGTGTAATTCTTTACATGTCAGCGTTGGTAACTATTGCACCTCTGACCAGCTTAGTAGAAATAGGCAAATGTACTCGTATGTCTTTATTGGGTGCAGTGGCAGTAGGATTGGATGCAGTGGGAGAATTAGTTGCTGTCATGATTTGCATGGATAGAGAATGAGGAATTCAAACTCTGCCTGTTCCATACAAACGCCTTAAAAAAATTAACCCATCTGTCTCTGCTCCAAAAGGGGTAAGAAAAGAGGCATTTCTTTCACAGTACCAGAAGCTTGAACTACCTCTTGTTTGTCAAAAACAAACTCTCCTCCCACACCTTTTTTGGGTGCCGAAATCCCGAGTAATATCCTACCTAGCTGCAAAACCTCCCTGGCAACTTCTGCAATGAAATTACCATTTTAATACAAAACTACATTTGGGGTAGGATAAAATAAATATGAATAAACAGTAACAGAGGCACTGGACACGATCAATTAGGTCTTGCATGATGCATGAGGGCTTGATTTTAATGCACAGTCTGTGGAGCCAAAACAGGGTTTTGTTCAGGTGCTAGCGCAAAGTATCCTATTGTCTAATTTTTCACTTTTTTCAGCAACCAGCATTGCTACAAGTACTTTTTTGCAAATAACAAATGGAGCTTGTGACATAGTTATTTGGTACATGTTTCCCATATTCCATTCCTTCCTGTATGATCATGCTGCTTCCAAGCATTTGGTTTTAGGAGTTGCAAATAAAGCAGATAAAGCAGCACCCCCTCGGTAACACGATGAACTAATGTGTCAGACTGAAGGGACTAGAGAACAAAAATTTGTACGACCTGATTCCTGGTGTATTTACATCTAGGCCGATGGCTGCCTGGATTAAGGTAACAGTACTGCCTTGGAGAAACTGGCAATAGGGCAGGTCTACCCTACCGCTTAAGTCGATCTAACTTATGTCATGCCGGGTGCAAAAAAGACATTCCCCCTGAGCAATGCAAATTACAGCGACCTAAGCACTGTCCACACCGGTGCTATGTCGGCGGGAGACTCTCTCACGCCAACATGGCTTCCATCTCTCATGGAGGTAGAGTAATTATGCCGACGGAGAGCGCTCTCCCGTCAGTATAGAGCATCTTCACTAGACACAATGCAGCTACGCCCTTGTAGCGCTTTTAGTGTAGACCCTGCCCATAGTTTCACTAGACAGACTGTCTTCCTCCCTTCTGAAACTCCATGGGAGCCAAGAGATTTGCACTCTATGATAAGGTTGGCTCTAAACAGAAGTATATTGGGTTATATATGAAATCTGTCCTGAAAAAGAGGGCAAGAAGGCTTGCATGAAGGGCTGAAATAAAATTAAATATTCCTCTACTCTTAAAAGTCATGCAGATGTGGAACATTTAATTCCACTCTTTTAAAGTAATGCTGCCTATTATGTTGCTGTTTGGGTGCATTCTATCTTCAGACTATAGACTATAACGGTTCAAAAAAGAACTAGATGAGTTCACGGAGGATAGGTCCATCAATGGCTATTAGTCAGGATGGGCAGGGATGGTGTCCCTAGCCTCTGTTGGACAGAAGCTGGGAATGGGCAACAGGGGATGGATCACTTGATTACCTGTTCTGTTCATTCCTCTGGGGCACCTGGCATTGGCCACCTTCGGAAGATGGGATACTAGGATAGATGGACCTTTGGTCTGACCCAGTATGGCCGTTCTTATGTCCAGCCTTTAAAAAAGGGAAAGAAATTTTGCAAAGACACTTGCTGATGTTTTTTTCTCTGCTTTAACTTTGGGGACATTAATGTGACACCAAATGTATTGCATTCAGACCCATAAAACCCAAACTCAGGGATACTAACACCAATATGCCCCGTTAAATATTTTAAAGGGGGTCTTTGTGCTAATTTAAAGTAAATGCTAGTTTTGTCCATAATCAAGCTTTCGTACAGTTTATAGTGTGTTCATGTTTATGGTTGCCACCTTTAGCTGAAACACTTCAAATTACGTAAGGGTGTGTGGGCCACTTCTTTCTCAAAGAGGCTGTTTATTCACTTTTGCCCTTCTGATTTTAAACATGCTCAGATTAAACAAGTCATTCCTGTCCGTTTTGGAAAGCTAAAGATGCAGTATCTCTTTGTTAAAAGTAGTATCTCTCTTACCCCGGAGAGAATTTAGAATCCTAGAATATCAGGGTTGGAAGGGACCTCAGGAGGTCATCTAGTCCAACCCTCTGTTCAAAGCAGGACTAATCCTCAGACAGATTTTTTTGCCCCAAATCCCTAAATGGCCCCCTCAAGGATAGAACTGACAACTCTGGGTTTAGCAGGCCAATGCTCAAACCACTGAGCTATGCCTCCCCCCAATACTATGCTAACGTATTGCTGTTGTGCTGAGTTTGGGCTCCTTCTTGCACAATGATTCTCTTCTGTTCATGCTTGCCAATTGAAATAAGGATTTGTCTTCTCATATAAACCTATTTTTAGCCCATGGAAATTATACAGTCCTCTTGAATATAATGGGAACTTTATATTGCATGGGGTTGTTTTTTTGCTTGTTCTTACTTGTGTATTTCTCACCAAGCCCAGTGGGACAGTGTCAGATGTCAAGGAAGCGTTGTATTTGGTTTGTCTCTCTATGGAGAATTGCGTTTTTTGACCGAGTATCACAAATTGTTTTGAGTAGCTCTCTCAGAAGTCTAGAAGGCCAATTCTTTAATGAATTCCACTTTGAATAAAATATTGCCTCTGGCATAGCGCTGTTGCCTATGCACAGAATACTGACGTGATGATGTCACTGAATATACAATACTATGAAAGCTGGGTACTGTACTCACTAGGAAGGCGAAAACATTGGTCTTTTCAAGCTGAGAATCCTCTCAGTTCAGGATTTGAAGGAATAAAGGGAGGAGCAGATAACTCTAACCAATAGAGGCTAATAGCAGCTCCAGCCAATGAGAGATCTTTTGCATAAAGAAGCACTAGAGAAGGGACATTCCACTGTACTTCTGTTGCGGGCTGTACAAAGTAGATCCATTGAGATACTGCATCTTTAAATGCTACTCTGTTGCAAAATGTAAGACTTTTATAAGGTTTTTTCTTCTAGACTGTGCTGCCTGTTTTACAGATTGCTATCTTTGAACTCGGAGAGGTTAAGTGTACTAATAATGGAGGTAAATCTATAAAATGTTATTTCCTCTGAATTTTGTTACCTTAGTAGTTTACTCACTTCATTACTGAAGCATATTCTAATAATAGTTGAAATTGAAAGAAACAAAATTATCCAGCGAGATGCAATAGTCCCTTTTTAAAGAGAGAAGCCACTGGGTGTGGGGCATAAACATTGGAACGGGATTCTAAATTCTAGCTGAAATGAGTGATTAATTTTGGAGATACCATCTGCCAGAACTCACTTCTGGATACTAGCTTCCTGGCATGAGACTAGTGAAAAAACTCCTCAGGCTCTGAAAGGTTCCTTGGTGCTGAATTGTGTTAAGGGTTTTTATTTGGGGGGTATGGGGGTTGGACCCTCTCAGTTTTAGTGCCTTGGCATCACATTGGTGCCTGTTATCCAGCAATTTAGTGATGGCAGGTGCTCAGTGCATTAGCACCAGAGACTTTCCATCATTTCAGCATGCGATGCTGTAGGGGGTACAGTTGAAAAGGCTCAGCGACTGCATGAGAGCTTTGGTCTCTATTTGTCCAGTGCCTTGGCGCTCCTCCCGTGTCAGCCTACGGTGTAAGGCAGCCTCCACTGCATTAACAGCGTTTCCATGAGGCCTTTGCAAGGCAGCTGTGGGGTCCTCTTTCCCCACTATCACAGAGCATTCTTGCTTGCATTTGGCCTCCAGAAAGGAGTCTTGTTTTTGGTCTCTCTGGGCTCCAGAATTTAGAAAAGTCTCCTGTCCCAAAAGTTTTTTTTTGCTTCCTTGGGGATTCCCCCCTTGAGTTGGCCACTTTTACCCTGGCTCTTATTATTGGCATATCCTACAGTCTGTCTGTGAAACCTCTCAATGGTAACAGAGATTTCTTAATCCCACTGCACATGGTTGGCATTGGCCTTCTAGTCATTGCCTGTTGCAAGTTTTATTCTGACTTTTGGGCCATCCGTTGAGTGAGAATTCTAGTGGATGGTATCTTTAGAGAAGAGAAAATGGTGGCCCTAGAATTCAGCTTCTCTGTTGGTAGCTTTCCAATAGATTCTCTCCTGCTACTTATTCGTCACAGTTTCAAGATGATCTCGATTGGGATGAGGTGGAGACGTTTGCCTCTTGATTTTTTTTTTTTTTTTTTTGGTGATTGGTTTATTTCTTGAGAAGCTTTGCTTCTTGTACTCCCCAAACTGAGAGGAACATGTCAAGGGTAGCACTTTAAGCTCGGGGACTGGTGCATGTCAGCCTGATTCATGGTGTACCCTGCTACTGCAGCCCTTAGGGACCAAAAAACCTCTGAGAGTCTGGGGAGTTCCATCAGTGGAATGTTAAGGAGCTGAAACCCAGGAATGAGCATCCCACTGGAATGTCTTCAGAGAAGCGGAATTACAGCTCAGTACATTACACATCTTCAAACCGTGTTGGAGACTGCAGTGGATGACGGCTCAGAAAAATTACTTACATCTGTCTGGCCTTTATGCGTGCACATTGCGACCATGTTCTAAAAGTCCTTGCCCAATTCTTTAGCATCCATAACTTTCCTCTTCAGTTTTATAAATGTTTTACCAACTGTCAAGCTTAAAACGAGAAGCTATTTTTGATTTTATAAGCACAGTTGACATTTGTAAAGGGTTTTGTATCTTCAAATGAGCTGTATAAATGCTGCTGCTGTTCTTAAGGCTGGCAAAGATATTTTTAATAAATCTTAAATTAAAAATCATCAATGCAATTCAGCCTAGAGCAGCTGTTAATCCCTAGTTCTGTCTTTGAATGTACGTGTTTGTAAACCACGGCAGAACATCAACCATACCAGCACAGCTGTAATACTAACAGACTAGGAAATGCACTGCTTTTTCCTCTCACCCCCATGCCCCACCTTAGGCGTTTTAGGCTAAGCCTGACATTGGAGTTTTCCAAAAACAGATTTATAGTTTGTGAAAAAAGATTAACATTAAATACATATAGATACGTGGAGTGTAACTTTTTGTAACCACGTTAGCGCACTAAGCATTTTCTGTTGATTCTAAATTAAGGCTCTGATGTTTTTGATGAATTTTTTGTTTCACTCATTTTTGTCCCTAGCAATTGGGATGGGACACTTCCATCTATGACTTAACCGTTCGTTCATTTTCATAAATAAATACTTCAGCTCTTCCCATTGTCCACATTTGGAGTTCCTTGCTATTCAGGCGCTTTTTAATGTGGATTCATCCACTCAGTCTCCACCTCTTGATTCCTGCCAGAAAATGAAACTATACAGAAAACAAAAGCTGTACTTGGCTAGCAATTTGAAAGCCTTAAGAACTACTCGGGATAGCCTACACTTATGTCTCTCACTGCATAGAATCTTTATTATGGGCTTGATTCTGATCTCACTTAAAATTGATTTTACTCCAGTGTAACTCCGTGAATGCCAGAGGAGCAATTCATCATATACACCAGCGTAAGTGAGATTGGAGTCATGTCTATAATAAGCTCAGATGATTATGACTCCACAGTTAAATATAACACAAGTTGATCAGTTGTTAGGTAACCACAATCATTTGGTCTTCTGCTGAATTAAGTACATGAAAATAAATTTCCCAGGTTAAAGCTTCAATTTCCTGTAATTTTTAGCCGTGATTATCTCTTTGGCTATTAAATTGCCTCATGTCCCTTAACTGCAACTGAAAGCTGCAAAATCTCACTAGGTCTAAATCATTCTCCTATTTATTTTCCTCTTAAAAAGGGATGTTTATTTTTTGCTTTATAACCAGTTGAATGACTTACCTTGAATGTTTCTCTATAAGACATTGGATATCAGAAAACTACTTTCACACAATACTACATGTGGAAAGCACAGCAAACAATTGGCGTTTGAGATTAATTTAACGACTCAGTACAGTGACTAGGGCTCGAATGGTAAACACTTAAAAAGGGCAATTCCCTTTTCGTTCTGTCCACTCCCCACATTTAAAGTACGAACCGAGGTGCCTTTCTCCACTACGTTCCCCAGGCGTTGAGCCCTGAGTATTCTACACTTCCCCATCACCAGAAAAAGATGCAGTGTCCATTCAACCCAGCATATGAATCTTAGTGGGAGAAGTGATTGGGGGGGGGAAATGGGCATGTATGTTAGCTGTTCGTACTGTTCGTCCTATCAATAACTTCTACAGGTTAAGAATTTGGTAAGCAGCATTTAACAACTCAGATAATGTTTTTGCAGCAAATTATATAGTTCAAAAAAGACAAATTGTACAAGGTTATCAGCAATTGAATGGAGATGTATATCTTGCCAATTATATCTAAGCTCTTAAAGTAACTCACTGGGAACTGGATACTGCATCATTATGTGTCCTATATTTTTCAAAGCTAAAAAAAGTTATTAAATATGAGGGGAAAATGCAAGGTTTTTTTTCTCTTATCTGGGTTTCGTGCTAATCCTAATATTTTGGCCTATTTTGTTCATATTTTCCTTTCTTGATTTCTAGGCTCAGACATCAGGCACACAAAGAGCTTTATGCCTACAAACAGGTGAGATGTTAAATAGTAAACTACTTTTTTCTCCCTGTCCTCTTACAGATCAATCTGAGCAAGAACCGTTAATTTCTTGTGATTGTCACCATTTTAGGTTTCCACTGAGCTGTTCCAGAGTTTGTCTTGCCATTTTAGGCCTACCTCGGCAAGTACTTACATATATGCTTAACTTTACTCACGTGAGTAGTTCCATTGAAGTCAGTGGGAATATCCACATGTTTAAAGTTACCCGCATACATGTGTTTTGCAGAATCAGGGCCTTACTCTATATCAGTGCATGTTGTCAATTGTTCCCTACAACAATCTAGGATTTGTATTCTTAATGTTACTCCCTATATACCAGGCACTTTCTCAAAGTGATGGAGAAAGGATGGAGTCGACTAAGCAGAAAAGATAAAATCAGTGATTTATAATAATGCAACTTTCAAAAAATATATTTATAAGTGGAGCAGCCATGTGGCAGGAAACTGACTGGCATATCGCAGCTCAAACCCAGTAGTGAGCTCTGGGTCAAACTCTGTGAGGCTAGATAACAAAAGGGGAAAATACAAGACTTTCAGCCTCCTTCACGCAAGGAGATTTCAGTTCCTTCCAAAACATCCAAAGCTTTCACAGACGGCAATGAATGTAATCAATTAAAATCCTGTATTTGACTGGATTTTCCCGGGTGAAGGGAGGAGTTGCTGCCAATTGAGGTACTGACTTTCTGTGCCTAGAGCTTGCGCTGACTGGAGGGGGGAGGAAAACCTGAGTGTACTTGCCCTGGTGGTGGGATCTGTTCCCATTGCCTTCAATGGCAATAGATGTGCCCCAGCAACATGACTCCCAGCTCTTGCCATGTTTACAGGAAGTAGTAATATACCTCTCCTACAGCAATAAAAAAAAAAGTGCTGTCCCAGTGGATCAAAATTCAGTTCCCATGAACTGTATTTTGCTGGGTTAGATTACACGAACCCTCGGGGGCATTAAAGCAATGTACTGAATTTGGAATAGTGGGATTTCTCTGTAGGGAAAGTTTCCAAGTATTCTTGGCAGATCAAACAACTTCTTCCACTCACTCCTATAGACACACATCAGTGTCTGCTTCAAAATAAACACGGCTGATAGATTAGTGGCAGGATAAATTTAAATGCCCGCCTTTCTTTAGTGTTGTAGGCGTGTTGATCCCAGGATGTGACACACACACACAAGGTGGGTGAGGTAATATCTTTTGTTGGACCAATTTCTGTTGGTGGAAGAGAAGTTTCACAGAGCTCTTGTTCAGGTCTGGAAAAAGTAACTAGAGTGTTGCAGCTAACTGTGAGGTGGGACAGATTATTAAGCACATGGCAAGAAACCTCTTAAAATGAAGTGGGCAATTTAACACCTCTGCAGTCATGGGACAAAAGAAGGTTAGGAGGGCCACCTTGAGGAAGAATTTCTGGAAAAATTAACACTCAGCAATGATATATCTGAGGCCAAATCTACACTACACACTTACTTCAGTATAACTAAGTCACTCAGGGGTATGAAAAAGCCACACCCCTGAGCGACGTATTTATACTGACTGTAATCCCCCGAGCAGGTGGCACTTGATCGGCAGGAGAGCTCTCTTCCATCAGTTTAGAGCGTCTTTACCAGAAGCGCTACAGCAGTGCAGCTGTGCTGATGCAAGCTTGTAGTGTAGACCTGCCCCAAGAGACATCAATGATATTTTCATCCTTTGGACAGATGACCTAAACTCCCTCATAGATTTCCACCGTCAGTTCACCAAACTCTCGAACGCTTCCACACCAGCCTCCCCTTCCAGCTTCAGCAATGGAACCCCACAGACAGGTATCGACAAGAAACCCAGAGATCACCACACTTACCTCCACAGAGCCAGTAACCACCCCAGACACACCAGGAAATCTGTTCTCCACAGACAGGCACTCAGATACCACAGAATCTGCTTCAAGGAGAAAGTTCAGGATACACATCTTAGTCAAACAAGGACTGAGAAGTAAATTGCATCACAGAACAGGCCAGCCAAATACCGCAAGAGAACCTGCTCCAGTAGGGTGAGAGGAAGGGGACACACTGCCCACTCACCACTAGTTGTCCCCTAATACTCCCACCGTGGAACCCATATGGGATATCCTCAAACAGTTACAACCTATACTTGACGGCGACCACATTCTGAAAGAAATCTTTCCTGAACCTCCTCTTCTGGCCTTCAAACAACCCCACAGCCTTGCCAAGCTCATCATCCGAAGCAAGCTCCCCACACCCCAGGACACACCAACTCAGAGTGGCACCAGACCCTGCCAGAACAACCGATCCAAAACCTGCAGACATATCTGTGCTGCTATGATGATCAGTATCCCCGCAACACACCTTTTCAAGATCCATGGGTCCTACACATGCCTATCATAACCTGTGCAGTACCTCATCCCGTTCATCAAATGCATCAACAGCAACTGTGTGGGTGAGACCAGACCATCGCTATGCTCTCAAACGAACTCACACAGAAAAATAATACAAGACAGAAACTCCTCATCACCGGTGGGCAAATACTCTTGACAAGGCAATCATTCCATATCTGACCTCTCAGTCCTAGTCCTCAAAGGAAACCTGAACATCTTTCAAAAGACGAGCCTGGGAACTTAAATTCATAATTGTGCTAGACGCTGAAAATCATCTGAGACACTTGTTTTATGGCTCATTACAACAATTTGTAACCTAATATCCCTCCTTTGTCCTATGTCTGGAGAGGTGTTAATTGCCCGTTTCATTTTAAGTGTGTTTTTGCAACATGTGTTGGCCCCTTATGCATGACAATCTGTCCCAGCCTCTATTTAGTCATGACACTCTGGTTACCTTCTCCAGACCAATCTCTTCCACCAATAGAAGTTGGTCCAACAAAAGATATTCCCTCACCCACTTGTGTCTCAGCTTTCTTTAGTGTTTTGGTCATTTATCTTTCAGTTCTGTAGTCTGAGCAAACATTTTGACATTAATAACATTACAAATGTACAATCCTTTCTTTGTTTACAATCCTACTCCCTGCTAGTTAGCCAAACGGGATACAGAACTGTGAACAAAAACAAGGGGAAAAGGATGAATTGGTAAGAGGAGGAAATATTTGAATAATGAAGTTCATCAAACAATATGGGAACATGGCATATTTGATTTCAGAAGGAGGTTCTCTGGATCTCATCCCCTTCTTTGGATTAGCCGTTGTAATCTGCACAATAGCTGCCTTCCCTCTCTCACATGTTCTTGGCGAGCATTTTGAAAACTGTGTTTTTACTAGTTTACTATTCATGTCTGGTTTATTTAGGCTGTCAAGTTTCTGGTGGTGTTTTGTTTTTTGTTTTTTTTACTTCTAAAAACATTAGCTATAATTTGCCTACACATGTATATCAATGTTCAAAAATATCTATGTGGATGATCTCTATCTGTCCCTCTCTCTATTATATAAAAAATGTCCTCCTTCAGAGCTCCAGGTTCCTGGGGAAGCACAGGAGAAACTTAGCGTAGTGGAATAAAAGACCCACAGCAGGGGCACAGCTGGCCTGGGCACAGTTGACTTGAGCTCCCCTTGCAGAGCTAAAATTACTTTGTTGATGTTCAGGCTCAGGGACCCTCTCTCCTCAGCTGGTTGTTAGGGACATTCAATCCATACAGCTAAAGTGGAGGAAATACAGCACAGAAACGTTGTCACTTTTCAATTATTTCCGTTAAAGATTAAATACAAAGGAAATTATTTACATCAGCTTTATTTCTTTGAAAGGAAATCTCTGAAGACCCAATTGATGTAATGAAGTACAGCGATCAGAAATGGTAGACGTCCCGGTCCTAATGCTGTCTCTCTGTCTTGCAGGTTATTCTAAAGGAAAAAGTAAAAGAGCTTAATCTGCATGAGGTAAGCAAGTGTTTTGGGGCTGCAGTGAGCTATTACACCTACAGAGCAAGGCCTCTTTCTCCAGTTCAGGAGTCCGCTGTTTATCATGTTCTTTTCTGGAATGATTAAACAACTCGTGTAGATTTCACGCACTCCTGCTTCTAGTCACTTGTAGTTGAGGGAGATGGGCAGAGTAAATAAAGAATAACCAAAAATCTACTGATAAGAGAGAACAAAATGAAAATAAAAATCCGCCATGTTACAATTTATGGTGTAAATAGATCAGGAGTAAATAGAACAATTGATCTGGATCAGTGTTATGGGTGCTCATTTCTGCATTTATATCAGATTAGAGAGACAAAGTGGGTGAGGTAATATCTTTTACACGTCTGTGGAAGCTTGAAAACGTGTCTCTTTCACCAAAAAAAGAAGAACAGGAGTACTTGTGGCACCTTAGAGACTAACAAATTTATTAGATGCATCCGAAGAAGTGGGCTGTAGTCCACGAAAGCTTATGCTCTAATAAATTTGTTAGTCTCTAAGGTGCCACAAGTACTCCTGTTCTTCTTTTTGCGGATACAGACTAACACGGCTGCTACTCTGAAACCTCTCTTTCACCAGTGGAAGTTGGTACAGTAAAAGATATTACCTCACCCACCTTGTCTCTCTAATATCCTAACACAGCAAACAACAATGGTTTACATCTGGTTGGTACTTAAATTCCAGAATACCAATCATGTGCCCCAAAATGATTATTTAAGCACCTGTGCAGAACTCAATGTCCAAACTTAAGCCCCCAGGACAAAAAAAATGGGGTTTTATGCTAATATTTTAATTGGAGGAGGGAGGGACAGAGTTTGCGTCTAAGCTCAATTTGTCCTGAAAGCTTTGTCCACAAAACTTGATGACATGAAGTTATGGCATGACTGGAGGGTTGGCATCTACGACTGAATGGCTTGTTGGCCATTTTTTGGAAAGAACGAAGCCAGGCAAGAGGTGAGATAGAAGCCAGCAAGGAGGAGGCTAGAAATGGCTGAGAGAAATGAGTGGTGGCAGAGAGAGGAGTGGTGGAGATCTTATTAATGGGGGAAAACATTCTGGATTTAGTGAAGGCCCCAGCACAAGGGGGACTGTACACCCAGCCTCTCTGATTGCAGCATAGTCATGTTTAACTGTAGACTTGTAGGTGGGAAAGGAGTTGAATACCAGGTTGTCTAGGAACAGAAAGGTTGTTTACAGTAGTGAGGAACTGTTGCCACATCATTGTTACTTAGTAACCCAGTTTGGATTTTTAATGTGGTTTCAGTGTTACAGGAAGGTGACCAGAACAGACTAATGACTACATTGTCAGCTCTTGTCCCCACTTAAACTTAAACACGTTAGTTTCCATTCAGCTTCTGGATGGCCAAAGTGCATCTCCCTAATGCCGCCGTGGCATAGTACTCGACGCTCGAGCCAAAATGTGTGTGTGACTGTGTAGAAGCTGTCTGAAAGGACAGCCCGCCAGCACACAGCCTCTCTGCTTCTGCAGGCTCCAGTTGTTGCCATGAATTAATAGGGATAGAGGCAGCAGAAGAGCGCAGAGCAAAGCAGAAATAATGGCGGGGTGGGTAACTGCGATGGAGAGACCGAGCCCGTGGCCTGAGGCAGCATCCAGTGATGGTCAGGCAGAGAGGGACTGCAGCAGTCATGGGGCACTGGGAGCACAATATGTATGTTATGTAACGCACATCCCCAGTCCCCGAACTAGCCTCAGTGTGAACAGATGTCATTGTCATGGTGTTCCCTAGAATATTTTAGAAGTCTAATTTGTTAATGAAACAACTGGAAGCCTGACTCTGAAATACTCTGTACCGCATCATCGGCTTCCTGCATGTGGAAGCTGACTTGCTGTTGCTGGATCAGAAAGGCTCCTACACTGAAGTTTGGGCAGGATGTGGGTTTGGGGTGGAGGGGGAGAAGCATTTGGGGACAGAAATAATGTATGTAAGATGATTAGTCAAATGTGGGTCCCTCAAATATAACCGTATAAAGGTGATTTCTGGCTCAGACTTGGTAATGGGTCAGATGAGTACATTTCTGGTTGCTACCTGAGTTGGGCTGAGTAAACTCTGTGGGACTTCATTCCAATTTAAAAACACCCAGCCGCTTAAGCTTCTGTCCGTTGTGATTGCAGAGATCCCCCTTCACAGTATGAGCCATAACAATGCTGCCTTCCTGAGTCTGCAGATAGATAAACAATACCTTGAGAGGTAGGAAGGGCACCCATTCATGATGTCTACTTTGGTATGTTCAGAATTATGCCATTGCTGACTATTTCGCTGCTGATTACTTTAGCAAGAACACAGAGTTCTTAGAATCATAGGCCTGGAAGGGACCTCAAGAGGTCATCTGATCAAGGCCTTTGCACACAGGGCAGGACTAAGTATTCTCTAGACTATCCGTGACAGGTGTTTGCCTAACCTGCTCTCAAAAATCTCCAATGACGGAGATTCCACAACCTCCCTAGGCAATTTATTCCAGTGTTTAACTTCCGGGATTGCGGTGGAGCATGCAACAATTAGCACCACTGCTCCCAACCCTCACCACCCTGCCGCCTTCATGAGTCAACAGTGTGCCTCAGTGTGCCCTTGTTGCCAAGAAGGCTAATGGTATTTTGGGCTGTATAAGTAGGAGCATTGCCAGCAGATCGAGGGACGTGATCATTCCCCTCTATTCGACATTGGTGAGGCATCATTTGGAGTACTGTGTCCAGTTTGGGGCCCCACACTACAAGAAGGATGTGGAAAAATTGGAAAGAGTCCAGCAGAGGGCAACAAAAATGATTAGGGGGCTGGAGCACATGACTTATGAGGAGAGGCTGAGGGAACTGGGATTGTTTAGTCTGCAGAAGAGAAGAATGAGGGGGGATTTGATAGCTGCTTTCAACTACCTGAAAGGGAGTTCCAAAGAGGATGGATCTAGACTGTTCTCAGTGGTACCAGATGACAGAACAAGGAGTAATGGTTTCAAGTTGCAGTTGGGGAGACTTAGGTTGGATATTAGGGAAAACTTTTTCACTAGGAAGGTGGTAAAGCACTGGAATGGGTTACCTAGGGAGGTGGTGGAATCTCTTTCCTTAAAGGTTTTTAAGGTTGGGCTTGACAAAGCCCTGGCTGGGATGATTTAGTTGGGAATTGGTCCTGCTTTGAGCAGGGGTTTGAACTAGATGACCTCCTCAGGTCCCTTCCAACCCTGATATTCTATAATTCTATGATTCATTAGATGCCTAGATGGACATTGGTACGGGTTCAAATTGTATTTGGCACTGGTGTGATTGCTACTGGAATACTGTGTCCAGTTCTGGTGTCCACAGTTGAAGAAGGATGTTGATAGATTGGAGAGGGCTCAAAGAAGAGCCGTGAGAATGATTAAAAGCATTGGAAATCATGCTTTGTATGAAAAACTCAAGGAGCTCGATCTAGTTATTTCAACAAAGAGAAGCTTAAGGGGTGACTTGATCACAATCTGTAAGTACGAACATGGGGAACAAAAAATTGGTAACAGAGAGCGCCTCAATCTAACAGACAAAAGCATAACAAGATTCAATGGCTAGAAGCTTAGGCTAGATAAATTCAGACTTAAAATGAGGTGTGAATTTCTAACAGTCAGGGTGATTAACCATTTGAACAATTTACCAAGGGATGTGGTGGATTCTCTGTCACTAGCAACTTTTAAATCAAGATTGGATGTTTTGCTAAAAGATCTGTGCTAGTTCAAGCAGGAATTAATCCACGGAAATCCTATTGCCTGTGTTATACAGGCGGTCAAACTAAATGATCACAGTGGTCCTTTCTGGCTTTAAAATCAATGAACTTCCAGCTATAGATTGGAATCCTATTCCAATTTAAACCTTACGCCAGGAAATAAACTAGTGATTTCCTTGTCCACTATTATATCCTAGTAAACAGGGTGGGTTGACTTATGGGGTCTGTATACCAGCTGACATTTCTGAAGGAATGAAACTTAAACCACCTAGAAATATGTGTGCCAGGTCAAAAGAATGAAGCAGGCTGCACTCTCCCTTCTGTGGACTCTACTAGAGAAGGGTGTGTGTGTGTGTTTGTGCGCGCACTTCTGAGCTCTCAGGACACAAGCCAAACATTTCGGCCTCCATTGACATGCTGTGGATGTTGAGCCTCGTGCAATGTGACAATATTACCAAACAAAAGCCTGTTTTATGCATTTTAAACATTTCTGCCCTAGTAAAACTTGCTCTCAAGCGCTCCCATCTGCCCTAAAGATTAATTCCCTGCAGGGTGGGATAGGGGGAGGTTTACGCTTTTTGTTTACCCCAGAGTTTGGTGGAGAAATGCCCCAAACCAGGTTCAGATGTCTTTATTTCTGTTTTAAAAGTTGAAATAAAACCCCCGACCTGTTTCACAGCTCCAAAGAATTGTAGGGGAGCAAATCTGAGTTAACTCACCTACCAGACGTTAGCTTGATTTGTCTAGAAACAACCAAAAATTTTAATTCTCCAAATCTAGAAAGGCTCCTAACAGGAAAAGCCGACTTGTCCCTAATTACAGTGATGCCATCAGCACTGTCACGATATCTTGCGGAGACGCTGCATTTAAATTGCAGGCCATCAGAGAGAAGAGAACTCTGGCTTGCAGAACCTGAGGCAGCTCTGACCAGCATGAATCTGACACCACTCTACCACTGCCTTGGGGAAGCTAAGGGAACACAGCCAGTTATGCCGTTGGACCAAAGCAAGACTTGCCAGCAGCTATTTTAAATGAAGAAGTGATTTATGTATGAAACAAACTCCTATGCCTGGCCCTACTGCGGTAGGGAAGGAATATCCCACAGGACTGTCATTGAAGTTTGCTGGACGGTCTCAAAAATATTCCCCATCAGAAACACCATTTTCTCCTCTACCTCTGTTATTTAGACTTGCAGTAATAAGTGTGTGTCTGCTTCATCCAGTAGCCGGTGTTAGGCAGGCCTTTCGCCTGGTTTTAAGGCAGGTAGTCCTCTTTTTCTATGGTCACACGGATGCAGGTGGAGCAGCGCACTCTTCAAAATGGCATCCTCCATGTGGTGTTGACCTTGACCATACCATACGTGCAAGGTCACACGAATGGGATCACACCTGGGCCCACACCTTTCCCGGAAGTACTGGCATGTCCAGTATTCTGGGGACGCGGCAGTGGCTCTTAGCCAGCATTCACCCATCACAGCATGTGCCCTGCCACTGTGAAGTGTTCATGGTGTGCGGTGGGAATGTTTAGTTACAGGAGGAGCTGAGATACACTTGACTCTACCTGGAATAATATTAATACTCAGTCTGCCCGTGATGCCTCCCGTCCGCGGTACTTAAGGCCCTGATGCAGCGTTCGCTTCCAGGCACCTCTTTACCAGGAAGATGTAGGCGAGCTGGAGAGAGCTCAAAGAAGAGCAGCAGAAATAATTATGGGGCTTCCGCAACTTGGCTTAGGAAGGAAGATGAACAGAGCGCAATTGTTTTTCCCTTTAATTCAGAAAAAGCTGAAAAGAAACGTCCTAAAAATTCACCTTTTGGGCACTGTTGACTACTCCGGTTGCTGCTCGTAAGAGCTAGCAGACACTCGGGAGAGAAAGGGTCCTGTAGAGCGCTTTGATTCCGCACGTCTGCTCTATTTTCTGTAGTGCCACTTGACAGGCCATTAACATGGTGCAAACTAGATGTTCACAGTACTGAAAAAAAGAAGTCTGGGGCCCAATCCTGAGGGCTTGACTTGGGCAAACCTGCTTTGAAGTCAGTGAGAGTTTGCCTATGCTGCAGGATTGATCTGATCTGTAAAGAGAATTCCAGACTGATGACTGGATATAATCAATTGATCTTGCTCCCTTTGAAAAGGTTTGGGCCGTCAAGAACTCCTCGTGTTCCTGCAGCTCTTGCCGTTGGAGTGTGCTGCACCCTGGGGACGGGTTGTCTGTTTGCTAAGCCTTTTGGGAGCTTTGCCTTTTGGGAGCTTTCAGTTCTATGAGAAGAACAGCATTAAAATACAGCACAGCGCATTAAAGAATCCTGCACCACTGCAAGCACAAGTATCAATGACGCAGCCCCAGGAAAATATCATTTCAGTGAAGAATCAGAGGCAAAAGGAGTTGGAAGCATCAAAAATGGGTTAGGAGGAACCTGTGATTCAGACTAAGGAATCAAAATGTATTCCTCATACAAGCACCTCCGATAACTATCTACAGCCACCTTTAATGTGCTTCAATCAACTCTAGTTTTACTTCAGGATATGTAATGTTCTGTTCCTTCGTATTTTCTGAATAAGCTTCAGGGCTTGGAAAGGCAAGAGGTGATCATTATAGATACTACTTCTGTAGTATTTCACATATGCAAAGCCCTGTACAGATTTTCACTAACCTTAATAACAGTCTGTGAGGGAGATGAGTATTATCCCTCTTCTGCAGATGGGGAAACTCAGGCAGAGAGGTTAAGTGAGTTGCCCAAGGTGACAGGTGGTGGAGTCAGGATTAGATTTTAGGAGTTACTGGCTCCCAGGTTTATGCCACTAGACCATGTGCCTCTTAAGTTTGTAGTCTCTATTTTATCTTTTACAAGACACTAATGCATTGGCCTCACAGAAAGCAAGTAACTCAGAAGAACCCCACCCACACTGGGCCACCTGCTGTTTGCTGAACTGGATTAGCGTGACTGGTCAGCCGTCTTGGGTGGACAGGGTCAGACTGCGTCTATACCGAACTTAGAAACTCTCCTAGCCTATATCCCTACTCCTAGCCAGGACCTCATTCCTAGTTTTTCATACAGTGAAGATCTAGCCTAAAATACTGTTTCTAAACTTGGGCTTACCACTAGCCAGCCAACCCCTGTTTTAAAACCGAGCTGGCCTGAACTGGTTTTAAATTTGGTTTCTAACTAGTTCAACCCAGTGTAGAAAGGAATAACCCTCTCCTAGGCAAAGTATGGGTGTTTGACGTCAGCCATGGCGGCAGTCTCCCTGTAGAGCACTGCTGAGGAAGAGCAACACGCAGAATAAATGTTAAAAGGAAATTGGACTGGGCTTGCCCCTAGTGGAAAGGAGTCAGTGGATCTAAAAGAAGGGTAGTTACTGAGTAGCAGGATGGTGAAAGCCCTAGTCTTTTCCCTGCTGGTGATTTAATGGAAATGAGGTTGGGGGAAGTCCAACTTGGGACCCATCTGCACTGTAGGAGCTTCCATGTTGAGAAACCTAATTACAGCGTAGCAGTCCCAGGACTTACATTGTATAGTAGAACCTCAGAGTTACGAACTGACCAGTCAAACACACACCTCATTTGGAACCGGAAGTACATAGGCAGAAGCAGAGACCAAAAAAAAGGCAAATATAGTACCGTACTGTGTTAAACGTAAGCTACTACAATAATAAAGGGAAAGCAGCATTTTTCTTCTGCATAATAAAGTTTCAAAGCGGTATTAAGTCAATGTTCAGCTGTAAACTTTTGAAAGAACAACCATAACGTTTTGTTCAGAGTTACAAACATTTCAGCGTTCCGAACAACCACCATGCCCTAGGTGTTCGTAACGCTGAGATTCTACTGTAATTCGGACTGGGTTGTATTTTCACCTCCTCCCAAACCAGGCCGCAATACAGTCCAAGGTTGTAGCATGGTTTGGGTCGACTGTTGAAACCCGGGTCAGGCCTGTCCATACTACGTGACTAAATCCTGTATTATATTAAGCCCCTCCCAGCCCCCCCCCAAAAAGAGTAGCTTCCACAGTGCAGATGGGAACTTGATTCTGAACAAAGAGCTATCCACACCATGAAAAGTGCCCACGCAGTAGTCTTGAAATAAGAGAGGCTGAAGAGCTGGAATAGCAGGAGTCCTTACGGACCAGGATTAAGGTGATTTGGAAGGGTTCTCTAGGTATCTTGTACAGCCAAGGCCTGGCTAGGTCAGATATGAGGCAGGCGATTTGACCTGTAAACTCAGCTACAAATATCTCTCCCCACCTAATAAATTTTTTTACCAGCAATCCAGTGGGCGTAGTGGTACATAGGTGCTGGTACTAGGGGTGCTGTTGTACCCCCTGGCTTGAAGTGGTTTCCATTATATACAGGTTTTACAGTTTGATTCAATGGCTCTCAGCACCCCGTAGTGGTTTGGCCAATGTGAAGGACATCGTGGATTTTATAAATAGGATATTAGTGCTGGACAACATGTCATTTACAGGGTTGCCATAGTGAGTAGGAAAGAAGTCTCTGTTTCTTGTGTGCATAATCTTTAGTTGTTCACTTTTGAAAGTCAAATGGAGCATTAACAATCGCCTGAGTGCTTCTGCTTCGCTGGCATCATTTCCATAGATCACTGAGTATCCTTGGTGCCTTTCTGCAAGCGCATATTCTGCAATGCTTACTGATTAGCTCTCTTGAAATAGCCCAGTGGTCAACAGTGGAAAGTTGGCTGGATCTAGGAGCCTATTGCCAGAGAGGTGTGGCTGCTATTGACAGTTAAGCCAAGCGTTTCAATAAAGAGCTAGTGACAGTTGTGTGGGAGTGAGTTTTACACGCTAAGAATTTTTTTTTTAAACCAAGAGCATGTCACAAGGTGGGGAGAGGGCTCTCGGGTAGTCTGTATCGACTGAGCGTCTGTCTGACCATTCCCCGCGATAAAAGGCGATAAGTTGTGTTGGGGTGATTAGAGCCCAGTCATTTGTATTAAATGCAGAGAATGTTAAACTCTTTGATTTGGATTAACGTGTCAGATTAACGAACTTGAGGCCCTTGGTTACTTATCACTTAAACTCTCCCAACCCTGACACATGTGACTGTTCCAAACTCAGATTGGTCTGTGCACGGTTACTCAGCAGAAGCCTCACAGAACAGGTTCTATCCGGCACAGAGCACTTGCATTTCTCTTACACGCTCTCTGGATTTGCCTATGCTAGAAGAAAAACATTGAGAGGGAAGCTTAGCCCGTCAGAAAGGCAGTGATGTCAGAGTTGTGTCCAGTGTCAAGACTGCAGGTTCACTGTGGCCATGTCTACACAACAAAATTCTGTCGACCGAATTTATGTCGGCATACAGCCACTGCAGTTACTAAATCACTTGTGTGTACACACCTGTGGCTCCTTGTGTGGGTGGTGCACGTCCTCCCCAGGAGCACTTGTATCGATTGTACTGTCAGTGTGGGACATGGTGGGGTGGCTCCTGAAGGCCCTTAACAGTCAACGTAAGCTATGCAGTATGTATACTGGCATTGCATTGACCGAATTACATGTAGGGTGACTCTACGCCACTCGGGGAGATGGTGTTACTAAATCGGCGTGGAGAGGAGGCACTTATGTCAGCGGGAGCCAAATTTAAGTGAAGACGCTTCCAAAGGTAGGTCGATGCAAGGCAGCTTATGTCGACCTAACTGTGTAGTGTAAACCAGGCCTGTATCTTTGGCCTCTGGAGGTTTTTCCCCTACAGTATTTTTGTTAGGATCACAAGTGAATAACGTAACCCGTTTTCACTGAAGTGTGTTCTGTCCCAACGCAGAGTCGTAGTGAGACCATTTGACAAATCTGCATCCCTGATGAAACAAGATGAAACCGAGTTCTATAAAACTCTCATGTTAGTCAAGAGAGCAGTTTAGTGCAGAGATTCCTTGGGGAATGTTTCCATTGACTTAACCTTACCTACAGAGTATGTATTCAGAAAGTTTTCCATCAACTGATTCCATTGTCTCTCTGCTTTCTCACCTTTCAGATCTGTGCCGTTTGTTTGGAGGAATTCAAGCCCAAAGACGAGCTGGGAATCTGTCCATGTAAACATGCCTTCCACAGAAAGTAAGTGCTGAGCTACCCGTCAGTACACAAAGACCAAAGTTGTGTTTACAAAAGCCTTGCATGTCTCTTGGAAACACTGGCAGCACTACGTAGTTGATGGCCTCTGAATTACAAAGGCTTATATTGTATACATCTGCCTGTGCTGTGTTCTAAAGGATTAACAAATGCTACTCCTCTTTAATAAGTCCTCATTTACTGTATTAAGTTGAGCCATGTTTACTGAAGCTTTGGAAATCGAGTCACAGTTGCCTTGAAAGTTGGTGGTTAAAGTCTGCACACGAGCCTTGCCTTTCATGGAGAGACTTGTTTTTTCACACATTCATTCGCATTAGAAGTCGAGGGTTCTAGGTGGCGTGTATGCGGCTGTGTGCTGTGTTGCCTAGTTAAACCTGCCCAGGGCGGGCCTTCATTCTAAAAGCACAGCTCACTGCAACGTGAAATGCTCAAAACAGAGCAGGAAACACAGAGTGGGACTGGCTTGCCGGGTTGGGACAGGCAAACCTTCCTGGAGAGTTTGGAAGGGAGCAAGGGTACTTGGCAAAGGATATACAAGGCTTCTCAAAACGTATGGGGAGCAGGACGTGTGGAGTGGGTGGATTCAAGATAAGCTCAGGTAGGGTGACCAGATCAGCAGCCCAAAATATCGGGACCGGGGGAGGGAGGGAAAAAAAGGGGTGGAGGGCGGAGCAAAAAAAGGGAGGCGGAGCAAAAAAAAAAAGGCGTTTAAAAGGGGCCGGGGGCATTAGCAGGCCCCGGCCCCGCGCGCTGCCCTCCCCGCAGAGCCTTCCGGCCCGCCACGGGCATATGCGGCACGCGGTGGATCCGGGCGGGGGCAGCGCGGAGCGGGCAGGAGCCGGGTGGGCAGCAGGGGCTGAATCCCCGCTGCTGCCAGGGAGCTCCGCGCCTCTCCCTCCCGCTCGCGGCTGTGGCTCCTTCCCGGCGGGACGCGCCTCCCGCTGCCCTGGGCACATGCAGCGCGCATCCCCCGCGCCTAGTCTCCCTCCCGCCGGGAAGGAGCAGCTGGACGTGCGCCGCATGTGCGCGGGGCAGGCCGGGGGGCACGTCCCGCCGGGAAGGAGCCGCAGCTGCGAGCGTGAGGGAGAGGAGCGGGGCTCCCCAGCAGCAGCGGGGATTCGGCCCACGCCCCCGCGCCACCCACCCAGCCCCTGCCCGCTCCGCGCTGCCCCCGCCCGGACCCACCGCGCTGCCCTGCGGGCTGCAGGGCTGGAGCAGCCTTCAGGCTGCACTCCCGGCCCCGGGTGCAGCAGCCCGGGAAGAAGCCCTCTGGCGCGGCGCGGGGGCTCACAGCTGAGCCTCCCTGTCTCCCTCCCTTGCCAGGCCCCCTTTGCCCGCCCGCCCGGTGCCTGGGTGCTGGAGCTGACTCACCAGCTGCAGGATCCAGGCACCGCCGCCGCCACCCCTTCCCTCCAGGCTTGCACCGCCATGCTGCAAGCTTGGGAGGGAGGAGGAATGCTGGGGAAGAGGCGGGGCCAGGGCGGGGATTTGGGGAGGGAGCCAATGGGGGAAGGAGAGGGCGGAGCCGGGGCGAGGGGGGCCCGAGCACCAGAGCGGAAGGGAAAATTTCTTCTTTGTCCAGTGTCCCGACCAAACGTTGGTCGGGACGCGGGACAAAGAAGCAAATATCGGGACAGTCCCGATAAAATCGGGACGTCTGGTCACCCTAATGGGGCCTAACTAGCTGTTACCACTGAAGAAAGAGATCTTGGTGTCATTGTGGATAGTTCTCTGAAAACATCCACTTAATGTGCAGCGGCAGTCAAAAAAGCTAGCAGAATGTTGGGAATCATTAAGAAAGGGATAGATAATAAGACAGAAAACATCATATTGACTCTATATAAATCCATGGTGCGCCCACATCTTGAATACTGCGTGCAGATGTGGTCGCTCCATCTCAAAAAAGATATATTGGAATTGGAAAAGTTTCAGAAAAGGGCAACAAAAATGATAAGGGGTATGGAATGGCTGCCATATGAGGAGAGATTAATAAGACTGGGAGTTTTCAGCTTGGGAAAGGGACGACTAAGAGGAGATATGATAGAGGTCTATAAAATCATGATTGGTGTGGAGAAAGTAAATAAGGAAGTGTTATTTACTCCTTCTCATAACACAAGAACTAGAGGTCACCAAATGAAATTAATAGGCAGTGTTACACTGTTGACACATATTTCTCATAACACAAGAACTGGGGGTCCACTATGACCCCCAGATTCCTTTCTGCAGTACTCCTTCCTAGGCAGTCATTTCTCATTTTGTATGTGTGCAACTGATTGTTCCTTCCTAAGTGGAATACTTTGCATTTGGCCTTACTGAATTTCAGGCTATTTACTTCAGACTATTTCTCCAGTTTGTCCAGATCATTTTGAATTTTAATCCTATCCTCCAAAGTACTTGCAACCCCTCCCAGCTTGGTATCATCCACAAACTTTATAAGTGTACTCTCTATGCCATTATCTAAATCACTGATGAAGATATTGAACAGAACCGGACCCAGAACCAATTCCTGCGGGACCCCACTTGTTAGGCCCTTCCAGCTTGACTGTGAACCACTGATAACTAATCTCTGGGAATGGTTTTCCAACCAGTTATGCACCCATCTTATAGTAGCTCCATCTAGGTTGCATTTCCCTAGTTTGTTTATGAGACGGTATGGGAGACAGTATCAAAAGCTTTACTAAAGTCAAGATATACCATGGATATCACTTGCCCCCCATCCACAAGGCTTGTTACCCTGTCAAAGAAAGCTATTAGGTTGGTCTGACGTGATTTGTTCTTGGCAAATCCGTGCTAACTTTTACTTATCACCTTATTGTTGTCTAGATGGTCACAAATTGGTTGCTTAATTATTTGCTGCATTATCATTTCTGATACTGAAGTTAAGCTGACTGGTCTGTAATTCCCCCGGTTGTCTTTATTTCCCTTTTTATAGGGCAGCACTATATTTGCCCTTTTCCAGTTCTCTGGAATCTGTCCCGTCTTCCATGATTTTTCAAATCGCTAATGGCTCAGATATCTCCTCAGTCAGTTCCTTGAGTGTTCTAGGATGTATTTCATCAGGTCCTGGTGACTTGAAGACATCTAACTTGTCTGGCTAGTCTACACTGGCACCTCAATGAGGGGCGTAGCTCCCAGCGTTGGGGCACTGTTTACACTGGTGCTTTACAGCGCTGCAACTTGCTGCGCTATGGGGTGTGTTTTTTCACACTCCTGAATGAGAAAGTTGCAGCGCTGTTAATTGCCAGTGTAGACAAGCCCTAATTTTTAACTTGTTCTTTCCCTATTTTAGTCTCTAATCCTACCTCATTTTCACTGGTATTCACTATGTTAGACGTCCAATCACCAACAACAGTTTTTAGTGAAAACTGAAACAAAAATGTCATTTAGCACTTCTGCTATTTCCACATTTTATGTTATTGTCTTCCCCCCTCAAATTGAGTAATGGGCCTACCCTGTCCTTAGTCTTCCTCTTGCTTCTAATTTATTTGTAGAATGTTTTCTTGTTACCCATTATGTCTCTAGCTAGTTTGATCTCGTTTTGTGCTTTGGCCTTTCTAATTTTGTCCCTATATCCTTGTGTTATTTGTTTATATTCATCCTTTGTCATTTGACCTAGTTTCCACTTTTTGTAGGACTCTTTTTTGAATTTCAGATCACTGAAGGTCTGAAAGATAAAGTGAGAGGATCAGACAGTACAACGAAACCTATAAGCCTGATTCTCCTCTCATGCCATTGACTGTAATGGAGATACTCCTGATTCATACACCAGTGTAAGGGAGAGGAGAATCAAGCCATGTGGGGGAAAAAAAGATACAGATCAAAACTGAATTGAAGCTGGAGGACTAAGGGCCTGATGCTGATCTCCCTTATGCCTGTTTTACACTGGTGTAACTCCATTGATTTTCATAAATGGAGTTACTCTTAGTGTATTACTTGGATTATTTTATTGTCTGGACCCATTGTGCCTAGAGACCCCAGCCAAGATCAGGGTTGCGTTGTGCTGGATGCTGTACAAACACATAGTGAGAAAAAGTCAGGTTGGAAACGGAAACAGTAGCCCAGAGAGCTGAGGTGACCTAAAGTCACAGTAAGTCAGTGGCAGAGCACAGAATGGAGCCCAGGTGTCCTGACTTCCAGGCCATTGCCTGACTCACTAGACTGCCTTTCTGCTTACCTCTGTACCAAGTGAGTGAAAACAGAACCAGTCTTTAGGGCTAGATAAGGGATCAGATGACGAATACATCAAAATGAGGCGTTTTCTAGACTAAGAGAAACCTTGTATAAGGAGACTCAGGTACCTGGGGGGAGATGGGAAATTGCTTTTTCTGCCACATGATTCCATTGTTAGAATAATTGTTCAGCCCACTATTCTTCTTTATATGTCCCCCCTTTCCCACTGCTCCTAGTCTTCCAGCTCCACCATTTTAGAGAGAGTACAGATTAGACATGCATTCTGGAAAACAGACTGTTCTTTGGTACAGTGTACTCTGAACCCACTACTGAGAAAAAGAGAATTACTCCCAGAAGGACTGAATAGCTATTTATCCACAGCGAGGAACTGGTATTTTGGGGCAAAGGGAAGCTGTAATGTTTCCTTGGTACTGTAGTTGGCAGTATTTCTCTATCTCCAACACTTCTTTTTTAACGGGCTCTTTACTCATTGCTGTAACTGTAATAGAGGGAGACAATTACAAAAACCATTGTTGGGATTAAAAGGAAATACAATTAAAATAAGAATGTTTTAAACCCTTGAATTTCAAGCAGCCCTCCAGCAATGGAGCGAGATAAGGACAGAATGAGTCCCCCAAATCCAGGAGGTTGATCTGAGTGGGAGGCAGTGGCTAAGTAATGGGAAGTATTTGTATTTGTGTTTAGCATTTTTCAGAGGCCAGGCTGTTTGGAATCGTAACAATGGGGACATTAGCTTGTATCTCTTTCTGAATTCAGTGAGTGCTCAGCTTAATAAAGTGGAGTGACTTAATAAAGTGGATGTTGAACAAGCCGGGGGAGTTAGTTGAGGTAATTGAATTGACTGGGCCTATCAAGAAAGTTGAGAGTGTGGAGAGGAGTTGAGTGATTTACTGCATGTACTTAATAAAGCCAGACAGTGATCAGCCTCTCTTAAAGATGTGATTTTAGGCCCTAGCACCAGAGACCACCTCTTAATCCTGAACTCACCAATTATCAATTTGTCTCTAATCGTCCTTTTTTCAGGGAAGGCTATTGAGAACGTTATGT